>NC_064424.1:44922500-45117500 GCF_023375975.1 Astyanax mexicanus
AGTTTTAACGCTCTACTTACTAAAAAAAATGTGGGTTTAAATTGCGCTCGGGCTCATTATGACAGTTTATGGGGCAGGTCGGGTCGAGATCAGGCAGAATGTGCACGAGCTCAGGCCGGATCAGGTGTTTTTTTGGGGGGCAGATCTAAGCTTTTTTCTGGGGACATCGCCATTATAATGATTATAATAATTATAATAATTATGTCAGGAGCAATGAGAATATGAAACATATTCTTAATAATGTTTAATAAACAAAGCTATTTGCAGTAGTAGTGTCCATCACTAAGCAGCTGCTATTTGCTGTTATTTTCTGTAATTAGAAAACTCTCACACTGCAGTGCTGTATTTACAGCAATGTTTTGTATTTGATTTAGAAGTTTAAAAAACTTTTCATTTTAACTTTTTTGACAAAAGAGTATTTTTTGTGGTTTTATAAGAACCATTGGCAGACTTTAGTAATACACTTCTCCTGTCAGAGCTCTAGATCTTCTATTCACAGCTGAAACTGAGAGTTCAGTGTTAATCTGCGCTAAAGGCTAAAGCTGCTGTTTCCATGTGGGTCAGCCAGACGTGACTCTTCCTGTAGCAGTTTTTTTTATCCAGATTCTGAGAGTCTTTTAAAGGTGTAGGAAACAGTACTCACCGCTCTCTGGCTTCATCTGTAATTTCTCTAAAGAAAAGAACTTCTGCTTTTAATAGTTACAGAGTTTTATCTGTGTTTCTGTGTCTTTTTCTAGTGTGTAAATGCTGCTGCAGTAGAGAGTGACAGCAGCAGTAACACCATTTGTTCCAGCACTGTTTTACTACCGACAAAGACGTATATATATAAATAAACTCCAGAACTTCTAAAATGACAAGTTGAAATTGAAAATTGAAATTGAATAAGACTGAATTTTTGAATAATTAAATTTTTAAAAAATCCCCAAATTCTGACACAGTTTAAACAACTAAACTACATCATGTCAAAATTTAAATAGCATTTATTTATTTGAGTGACAGCACAAATAAACAGTACAACACAGTCATTCATATCATGTAAAGATATTGTGAAGTATGTGAAAGCTAGCTTGAATAATAAAAAAAAAAGAAAATTCATCATTATTTGTTCATGTTTTTTATTAATAATATGAAACAACCTATAATACAAAAACACTAGAATAATTCACAAAAAACATTAAATTTACAGTTTTACTGCAGTAAGAGCTACAAAATACAATATACTAAAATATATTTAGTAACAACCCTTCACTCTTAAAAAATGCATTTGATATATATCTATTTGTATCTATTGTTTAATATGGTGTTTTGAATAATGTTTATTTAAGGTTTGGCCAGCCGTAGTGTGATTTATTCTAAGTGCAAAAAGTCACATTCTTTAGAGACGCAGTCTGCCATGTTTTACAGCATAATTTAATCTTAATTATTGTGAAAATACAAATATCTAAAAGACGTTTGCTAACAGCTTGACGGTAACAGCATGCAGTTTATAACTGCAAGAAAATATGCAAGAAAAAATATTAACTTTCTTGCAGCAGGAGAACCAGAAAATGTCTCTAAAAAGAAAATATTTTTTATTACTATTTTATTAACATTATGCAGAATTATGTTGTTTTGTTTTCAAATACCAAAATTACAACAGACTTGACTCAAGATCTCAGGCTTTTAAACAGCTGCATTTTATTCCATCAACACTGTAGTGCACAAAACATTAAGAAACACGCTAAAAACCCAGAAAAAAATATAACACTCAATAAAAAATAATAATAATAATAATAAATATAACTATTAGCCAAAAAAAAACAACAATTAAAGCTAAATTAAAGATCATAATTCATAATATAGAGAAGTACACAATGGCATAAAGACCTTCAGTCTGATTTTGTTTAATACAGCACTGCAATTATACTCACACACACACACGCACACACACACACGCACACACACACACACACACATGGTGTCAAATCAGCTTTCCAGAAATTCCACCCCAAACCCCAAATGAGGAAATTCTAAAGGGAAGAGGGTGAAAACTCCTGAAGCAGCACTGAAAAAGAGAAATTCTGAGAGGAACCGAGAGCCAAAAGAATAAACTGCTGAAAAACATAAAGATCAAACACTGAGAGGAACCACGACTCTGAAGGAGAATCGGTGGAGTCGTCGTCTCGATTTCACTGGTGCACAAAGAAACTACAACTCACATAAACTACAACATTAAGATAATACAGAGGAACGTAAAATGTAAGGATGTAAAACGTAAATGAAAAATTTGAGCAATTTTAGAGCATTTACCAGACAATTTATAATGCAATTCTGTCACAAATTTAAACAAATTAACTACTGCCAATTTAAACCATGTCAAAAACTCAACATTTACATCATATGCACACTAAAAACACTTTCTTGTACTCAAAGGTATACTTAAATTATAATATTGGTCTGTACAGGGTCAGATGTGTTTCCTCTGAAGCACAAAGTCTTTCCTAACAGCAAGAAGTACAAATTTGCACCATTTAACCTGCAGCCAAAGTGTGTACTAATAAATAATGTATATTCCACTTTTCATTTGAAAACTAGACAATTTCGGATCAAGTTCTTGACGTATTCAGTTGATGATCATGTTTATAATCTTTACTGGTACAAAAAAATAACAACAAGCTTTATACTCTTTTAAGTACAATTCTGTACATTATTTTCTTAGTGTGTAAAGAGTGCATTGTGAAGTATGTGAAAGCATAATAATTTTAAAAACTATAATTACATTTTAAACACCGCTGATTAATTTTACACACTGCCTCCCGGGAAAAAAAACAAGCAAGCCAAAAAAAATGTGTTCTAAAATACTGGTACAATTAGAATATTATGTTTTGATTTTTTGTTTCAATTGATACATTAAGTAAATATTTTTTTTTATTAATTTGTGTTTTTTTATGATTAATTCCATAGTATATTATAATTCATCCACATCACCAATAATACTAGATAAATATTTATGTATCTTATTTAAGATATTTTTAAATTATTTTATATTATATTACATTATATATTGAGTTCAAGATGTGCTAAATAGACTAATAGCAATAGTAAATTTGGCATTAAAAGTTAAAACAAGATAGCTACTAAGCACTTATTATGTAAACTTCAGTCTTAAATAAGTCAATTTTAGAGTTTTAGAGCATATCTATATATAATATATAGGTCAAACGTTTGGACATACTGTACCTCTTCTCATTTTATGATTTTTTACATTGTAAATTAATTATTAAATACTATATTAAACTCTACCGGAACACATGCAGAATTATTCTGTGAACAAAAAGTGTTAAACAAACCAGAAAATGTTTTATTATATTTTAGATTATTCTAAGTATCACATGTATCTTTGACAGATCTGCAGACTCTTGGTGAGATTTTAATCTCAGTGTCTTCATGAGGGAGAGTCACCTGGAATAGTTTTCTCAGCGTATTAAAGGAAGGAGTTTCTGGAGGTGCTGAACAATAGTTGCTGACACAGTTTTTATATAAAAATGTATGGGAATGGGAAAAATTGCGAAGAGAGGAAGAGCTTTTTGTTCACGATTCCAGATTACTGTAGATTACTTACTCACATGTGACTATAGTACTTATCTACGTAAACCTGTGATAAAATACAGTCTACCTCCGCCTCCTCCAGTTCCTCAGCTCACAGTCAAGCTTATTAGTACTTACCTGAACCAGGTGTGCAGTCAGACCTGAGGAAAACATGTCCACACCTCCTGATCCTCAACCTACAGAGCAGAAGCTGATGCTCCATAAGTTCTCCTCAGATCATCTATGTGGAAATATTGATGATTTTTACAGCCGTTCTGCTACTCTAACTCCAGTGTTATAACCAGTGTCTACACTACCCTACACTACACTGCAGACCTGTCTCTCTCTCTCTCTCTCTCTCTCTCTCTCTCTCTGTAGGACCCCCGCTGCCCACCCAGTGTTATCGTCTTCTGTTGTGGTCCACAGTGGAACGAGCTGGAGTCTCGATCTTGAAGGAATGCCCAGGTAATCCCCATCCCCCACTCTCTCACTCTTTCTCACAGACTCATAGACCTGTACACTTATGACTGTTACCTGCAGGAAGCCTTTATTTCTCACCTCGCTCTGTTTCAGTGAGTCAGACAGGGATCCCCAGGTAAGACATCAGCGCAGAGTGAGAAAGTACCCAAAGCAAGACTGTGACTCAGAACTCGGTGGGCCTACGGAAAGCGTGGGGTGGACTGGTAATCATCAGCTATTTCTCTATCCGTCGCCCACCCAACACATTCAACAGAAACAGAGAAATGAGAGAATCCCCCCTTCAGACGAGAAGAAAACACAACAATGTAGTGTACCTTTATGTCTTTTTTAGAGCATTTGCGATACAAACTAATATTCTATTTTCACGCCTTGCGCCCATGCTGTTAAAATAGCATCAGAGTTTAGGAATAAATCTACACTGATGGGTGTGGTGGTCTGGAAGTGAGCTGTGTTCAGGTAAATTTCTGGTTTATTTCTAACTTGGCAGCTGAAACACAGGTGCACCTCCGACTGATTTAAACCCTGACAACAGCACCACCCCTAATATTGTTGTATGTTTGTCCTTTGTTGTGATCTATCTATCTATCTATCTATCTATCTATCTATCTATCTATCTATCTATCTATCTATCTATCTATCTATCTATCTATCTATCTATCTATCTATCTATCTATCTATCTATCTATCTATAGTTGGGTCAGGAAAAAGGAGAGGAATAGTTCAACCAGGACAAACAGAAAGGAATAGTTGGGTTAGGACAAGACAGAGGGATCGTTGGGTCAGGACAATGGAAGATGGATAGTTAGTCAAGGACAAGGAAGATGAATAGTTGGACCAAGACAAGGGATATGGATAGTTAGTCCAGGAATAGGGAGTTGGGTATAGTTAGTCCAGGACAAGAGAGATGGATACTTGGACCAGGACAAAGGAGAGAAATAGTTGGACCACAACAAAGGAAAGGGATAATTAGCCCAAGACAAAGAAGAGGAATAGCTGGGCTAGGACAAAATAGAGGAATAGTTGCACTAAGACAAGGGGGAGGAATAGTTGGACCAGGACAAAGGAGATTAATGTTTTGGCCAGGACAAATAAGAGGAAAAGCTGGGCAAGGACAAAGAAGAGAAATCGTTGGACCAGGACAAAAGAGAGGAATCGTTAGATCAGGATAAAGAGAAAGGATTAGTTACATCAGGACAAAGTAAAGAAATATTTGGACCAGGACAAGGGAGAAAAGTAGTTGGGCCAGGACAAGGGAGATGAATAGTTTTGTCAAAAAAGGGAGAGGAATAGTTGCACCAGGACAAGGTAGAGGAATACTTGAGTCAGGACACTGGATACTGTTGGACCAGGACAAAGAGAAATTAATAACTGGGTTAGAAGAAGAGAGAGGGATAGCTGAGTCAGGACATCAGGAGATTAATAGTTAGTTCAGGACAAGGGAAATGGATAGTTGGGTCAGGATAAGGAAGATGAATAGTTGGACCAAGACAAAGGACTGTGTTTATTGTATTGTTCTAGTTTAATGCTGCATTTATGTCAGCATGTCTGCACTTTACGCTATCTATATCATTGTGTTTGTTCCATGTTGCGACATGTTGGTCCTGGAGGAATGTAATGTCACTCTACTGTTTGCCTGCACTCAGATGGAACAACAATAGAAGCCTCTCAACTTGACTTCACTCATTCAGACGTCTGGTGACCTCAGAGCTGTTGCGTTATTTTCCCACTGACACCCCGAGCTCTGTGTCCTGACGTAAGAGCCCCTTGCAACACTGAGGAGGAGGATGCAGTGGATGAAGCAGTGTGGGCTCAGAGGGTATCTCTACAGCGCCCACGACGACAAGAAGACCACCTCTTCCACAACACGACTGCGAATGTGAAACTCACATTCTCGCTACACGCCAGACTCTTTCCACTCTTCTGAGGAAGTCGCCCTTCACCAGCCTGTTGTTTCAGCAGAGCAGCTTTTCTTCTTTTTCCACAGTCTGATAAGATAACATAACTGATCTCAACCTGGAAACTGAGCTTTCTAACTGGACCCCAGTGTGTGCTGATATTTCCATTTAACCTGTGAGAACATTGTTTTCAGTGTTGTGTGTTTTGTATGTAACTGTTAAGGTTATTGGTTGGCCGATGAGCTAGTTATTGATCAGTTAATATAATGTTAATTTATGGTTTAACTGGTTAATTGATTGATTAATTTATTCATTAATTCACACATTAATTAATTAATGAACATAAATAATAATGTGTGTGTGTGTGTGTAAAGATGTTTAAGAGTATAACAGTTGCCTTTAAAAGCCACTAGAGACCCCCATAGTGCTGCTGAGATCTAAACCTGTAATAATATTAAATACTGACACCAGTCCTGTACTGATACCAGCAGTCTGTTTAAACTGTTATATTAAACAGCCTCCAGCTAATCTAACTTAGGTTAAACAGAGTAAATACAAGTATAATAAAAATACAGTTATTTATTAATACTGTATTTAAAGCTATAAGTGGCAAATTTGCTGTAGTAAAGTATATATTGAGTTTACAGGTATATTTAGTTAAAGTATATATCATGTATAGCTGTAGTATATGCTGAGAGTAAAGCCGTATTTTATATGTATATTGAGAAAAGATGTGATTAAAGTATATATTGAATATACAGTAGTTGTAATTAATATACTTAATATATATTATATTAAATAGATTTTAACTATAGCTATATTCTCTATATACTTTACTACAGCTATACTAAATAAACCCTTCAACTACAGCTATACTCAATATACACATCAAACACAGCTATACTAAGTATATATTACCACTATACTTAATATACACATCAAAAACAGCTATACTCAGTATCTACTTTAATACAGCTATACTAAATAAACCCTTCAACTACAGATATACTCAATATACACAGCTATACTAAGTATATATTAACTCTATACTCAATATACGCATAAAATGCAGCTATACTCAATATACACTTTAAAGATACATTGTATACATACTTTAACTTCAGCTTTTCTCAATATACACAGCAAATGCAGCTATACTCAGTGTATATTCTACCATAGCTATACTCAATATATACTTTAACTACAGCTTTACTAAATATATATTACAGGTATACACAATATATACTTTAACTACAATCAAGCTATAATCAATTTATATATTAAATACAGCTATGCTCAGTGGATGTTACAGCTATACACAATATATAATTGAACTAAAGATATATTCTATACATACCTTAACTACAGCTTTTTTCAATATACATATCAAATGCAGCTATACTCAGAATATACTACAGCTATACACAATATATACTTTAACCAGAGCTATACTTGAAATATACATCAAATACAGCCATACTTAGCTTGAAATACAGTATTATAAATAACTGTATTTTTATTCTATTTGAATTTACTTTATTTAATGTAATCTTTAAACAGGCTGCTGGTATCAATACAGTACAGTACAGGTTTAAACCTCAGCAGCATTTCTAGCACTGTGGGGGTCTCTAGTGGCTTTTAAAGGAAAACTGCCCAGTCTGAACATCTTCACACACACACACACACACACACACACACTGTAAAACAGGTGCAGTAGTGTTCACAGCCAGCAGTAGGCAGTAACAGTATTGTGTGTTTAGCCTACATTACATATTACCCAGCTGCTTTCACTATATTTAAGACCCTTTTCTATCATCTCACCCCCTCCACCCCTCCATCACGCCCTTTCTTTCTTTTATGTCTTTCTCTCTTCCTGTCTCTCTCACCCCCACACTTCTCTCTGCTCTCAGACTCTATTAAGTGCTGTTTAATTTCAAAGGTATTCGATGTCTAAACTGATCGTGTCTCAGATCATCACTTTAAAATGTATTTAAAAAGTTTTATTTTATTTATTGTGCACACAATTTGTGATTTAAAAAGTGAATAAATTGATTACTGGACTTGAATAAAACCAGTTAAGCACACTAATCATTAAATCATTTATGGGTTTTCCAGTGTAAATGAGCCCATGCTAATGTTGCTATGCTGCACATTGCTTAGGTGTATTTATTATATGCTGTGTATTTACTGTGGAAAGTGGAACAGGGAATGAATCTGAGCACAGGCTCGGTCAGCTGCACATCCACCAAAATTAAAACAGGAAATCAGATATGACACAATTTCAATTAGTTTAGAATAAAAAAAGTTTATATATATATATATATTTATATATATTTATATAACAAAAAAACTAAGTAACATTTTAACATATTAGCTAGACCAAATTAAATTAAAAGAAGATGTATATATAAAAAAAACTCTTAGTCGTATAAAACCTAAGATACATAAAATATATAAAATTTTATAAAATAATAAACATTCAAACATACATTAGTAGTGTTACAAACATACTACGTTATTGCGATGTTTAATTAAAAGTACTAATGTATTATTACAAATATAAACTATGAATACACAGATGTTAGAAGCACTGTAGCTACATATAGGCACTGAATAATATTTGAATCTAGATGTATATAACAAGAAAAGTTAAGTTTTAGATACATTTTTATCTCTTTTTCTGCTGCATTTCTATTTGGTGAAAAAATCTATTGTATAGATATCTAACATATATTTCAAATGTCTCTTTTTAATTAAGTGTAAAATACAGTATTTCATACATAATTTAATCTGTGTTGGCAAAAATATATATTCTGTAAATTTAACAAAGAAAGACAAAGAAAGACAGAAGAAAGAAAGAGGAGAGCAGAAGGAGAGAGTGAGAGAGGAAGGGGGGGAGAGGAAGAGGGGGTTGATGTTCTCTCGTTCTATCACTTCTCTTTTCTTCTGCGAGAGAGAGAGCTGAGGAAATCTAAAAAACTCAACAATTATCAGGAAAAGAAAATGAAGTCCAGCGGCCTTCTAGTCCTTCTGCTGCTGATCTGTGGTGAGTCCATCATTTCTCTGTCTCCTGTTATATGGATTTATAGTTATATATTTTAGAGTTATATATGAAGTGCTGTTCAACAAACCCGAGTCTTAAGGGTGTCAGAAAGAAAGAGGGCAGTCACTAAAATTTAAAAACATGAATGTGAATTTTTAAATATATTATTTAGGCATATTAAGCATTGTTTTACATTTTTTTTTACATTATTTTGTATTGAATTGGCAGTAAGTGATTAGATTTGGCACTCTTAGGCAAATAAAACCTGAAAACTAAAATTAATTGTGGATAATTTTATAAAAACAAGCTTAATTCTTAGTCCTGTTCTCTTTTAAAGGTCTTACAAAAATGAGAATATGAAAACATTCAGATGAAATATGCTAAAAAATATTGTAAAGTCACTGAGAAAGATTTATTAATAACCTAAACTAACATTTTAACACGTGTTTTTTTGTGTTTTTAAAGCAAAGATCAAACCTTAACAGCAAATTATGTCTCTATAATTCTTAATTTTAAAGAGTTTACATTTCTTTCTTAATTGATTTCTTCTTCTTCTCAAAAATGTATGTTCATTTTTGTAATTTTCCACCACTTTTAGACATAATTTAAATTGCACAGATATTCTTTAATATTGTTAAAACAATTCACAATATATGGAAAATTGCATCCGAAATGCTCCAATTAATGATTGTATTTTTTTTTTATTTCACTGAAAGTAAAAGTAAAGTTTCATGGAAAGTTTTACCTCTTGCTGTACAGTAAAGTAAGTTGCTGTTTTGCACCAACAAGGCGTTTCCGCAACAGTAACTGTATATTAATGTATACGTGTACAGTAGAGCCAATAAAAATGTGGACATTTTTAAACATTTTTAACACAGTACTTTTATGTGCAAAGCTGTCGTAAACACTCTTAGATATAAAACGTATTTTGTTTTATGTGCATTCCAAATTTTTGACTGTAAATTTTTCAATGTGTTATTTAAGCATATAAAGCCTTATTTTGCCTTCATTTGTATTAAATTAAGTAATGATGTAAGTAATTGGAATCTGCATTTTCAGGCAAATTTAACCTGAAAAATAAAATTAATTGTGGATAATTTTAGAAAACAATCCTAATTTCAAGTCCTGTTCATTTTTAGAGGTTTCGCCAAACTGAGAATGAGAGATTTGATGACTTCAAAATCAATCTATAATGTTAAAAATAATGCAAATAAAGAAAATACATTGAATAATAAAATAACTTTCAGTTTTCTAATTTAGAAGACATATTTTAAACATCTGAATCGGGTTTTTGGTTATGTCTAATATTCAAACTACAGAAGGAGAAATTTAGAGATGCTTTAATGAACTGAATTGACATTGGTACATTTACATAATATAATTTACATGGTTGAATGTTAAACCATATACTTTAGTATGGACGGTATTTATATTTATTATAATATCAGTGTTTTATTGAGTAATTACGCACTTACTGTTCAGCAGCTACACACACACACACACACACACACACACACACACACACACACACACACACACACACACAGAGTGATAATCATACTCTCACCATTAAAGAATATTAAAAAAAATATAATGTATAATCTGTAATGTTAAAAATAATGCAAATAAGGAAAATACATTGAATTATAAAATACATTTCAGTTTTCTAATTTAGGAAAAAAAACATATCTGGTATCTTGTGATTGGCTCTAGTTCCAGACATATTTTTAACAGCTGAATCTGTTTTTTTATTATGTCTAATACTCAAAACTACAGAAGGATAACATTAGAGATATAATAAACACTGTGATGTTGAATCACATGCTTTTGTATGATTGGTATTTGTATTAAGTAAACACTTACTCAGTATGTGCTTTTTTCAATAAAGTTAATGAAATTAACACAGTCTCTCTTCAATTACTAATATAATATTTTATTATCAGAGAAATAACTTGCATATCATGTCATCTTTAATGCATACTGTGTGTTTCTGACTCCTCACAGTGAAATATTTGTGTGTAATCAGGTGGTTCCTCTGAGGTGGTGAAAGATGGTGAATTTAAGGAGATTGTTTGTGATCCAAAAGAGCCCGGACAAAATCTGTTTTGGTTCCATCTGAAGGAGAACGGAATGATGGAGTTCATCGGAGCTTTCACCTCCGAAATTGGGACCAAAAAGACAGAAGTGAATGAAAAGAAATACGATATAACAAAGATGAAGAACAAGAAATTAATACTTAAAGATTTCAATAAGAAGGAGGACAGCGGCTCCTACATCTGTATGGTCATCAAGGGATCAACGCTGCACTTTGGTCAAGTGGTCAAACTGCAAGGAACCCCAGGTGAGAAATCACCTGAAGCCCTGCAGAACCAAGCGATGAACATCTTCTCACCATAAAAAAAATATTAAAAACAAAAATACTAAATAAACATAGTTTCAACTTTAAAACCCTTTTAAAACATTTTAGTTGCTTAACCTCAGAAGGTTTTATATTACATATAACATATATCTGTTCATTAGTAATAGGCTGTTATGAATTATTTTGTTGTAGATACTTGAATTTAAATTAAATTACCAAATAATTTACTGTATTTGCCAAATAAGAAGCAGTAATAAATAAGCTGTAGTAGTAAATTATTCATCAATAATCATCAGTTACAGGATAATTCATAAGAACTGTGGAGAATTCATAGTGGACACTGAATAATTAGGAGGTACTAACTACTTAGTAGTTACTAAAGTGTCCATAGTAAATACAAACGTTAAATATTTAGTAGTTACTGAATAATTCATAGTAGAAATTAATATTAAAGAGGTGTTACTCTATAATTCATAGAACTGAATAATAATAAAAAAGAATAATAAGAATTGAACATTGTTACTGAAAAATTCATAATAACTGAATAATTAGTATTTACCAATTATTTTGTAGTTACTGAATAATTCATTGTAGAACTGAATAATAAAAAGGTGTTACCAATTAATTCATAGTAGACACTAAACAAATCATAGTAGTTACTATATAATTCAAAGTACATACTGAATAATTAGTATTTACCAATTATTTTGAAGTTACTGAATAATTCATAATACATACTGAATAAGTCATAGTAGAAAATTAATAATTAGTACGAATTACATAGTAGTTACTGAATAATTAAGTGGTGTATAATTCATAGTATTACACAGTATTTACAGTAGTAGTTACTGCATGATTAGTACTTAAAATAATATTATAATTTAATACTGAATATAATAATATTGCGCACTTACTGAATAATAAGTACTTGTTAAGTATTTCATAGTTACTGAGTTACTGAATAAATACAGCTTTTCGAACTTTGTGGATTTTTTTTACAGTGTAGCAGTAAGTATATATTTACAAGTTAACGAATAATTAGTAACAGTTTCTTGATGATTTATTTATTATTGATTGATTAATAATAGAGCTTACTTTATCTTAGCTACTAAATAACTCACATGAGCTTTTTTTTATTTATTTTTTTTTTTTTTTTACTTTAAGCCCAGTTGTTCATTAAGGGCATCAGTCAAGTGCTACCACCACCATGTTTACCATTTACAAGAAAAGATCATGCAGTAAAATCTCAGTATTATTGAACATTCTGTATATTTTACTTGTATTTTTGATGTGTTCTTTTCTTTTAGATCCAGTACAAATACCCACACCGATCCAAACCACCAGAGCGGCAAAAGATCTCACAACTAAACAGACAGTGCTCTGCGAAAGTAATGACCAGAGATATTATTCCTATTACTAATATTATCATGATTTTGTATTTTATTGTATTCTGAGGCAAAGTACGACATCTGAAATCAAACAATCATTTGTTTCAGAGAGTGAAAAAGGGAAAACGACTCCCAGCTTTTCTGCGGTTCTCGGCTGTGAGCTGATGATTCTGATCCCTCTGGCTGCCGGCAGTGGCCTTCTTCTTATCGCGCTCATCATCACCATCCTCTACTGCAACCGTAAGTACTGCCAGAACCATCACTGGACTGAAGACTGTTATACAATCATCCACAGAGTTCTTGATGGCGTCAAGAAATCTGTATCATGTCTGATTTACATATATGACAAAAACTGATCAGTTATCACCTAATATTTAAAATAATATAACAGATTTTGTTGTTGTTATTATTTTTTTTATGAATTGGCATGTCAATTCTGTTGTATACTTACATTATCTCTAATAAAAAAAAAACGAATTAATTAATTAATTCATATTTTTTTCTACTGAAGTTAATATAAATGTTAGATAACCCAAACACTCCCAGTCTGTAAGCAGAACAAGACATTACCCAGAAGTCGTTTTTATTGCAGTATATTGCTATTCTTGCGATTCATTGCTCTCATCACTGACCTTGTGTGTAATGCTGCTGTTGTGGCGAATTCAGCACCCCCGCCAGGAAAAGCACCCCCTCTCGGGAACGCGCACCCGCGTCTTCTTGGCTTTAACTTTACTTAGAAAATAGAAATACTCAAGATAACGTCTTGAGTAATCTAATAATCTACGCTGACTTGTTAGAAATGAGGAAAAAGAAACATGCCACCTGCAGCCTCCTCTGAGAGGTGTGCTTTTCCTGGCGGGGGGGCTGAATTCGGCATCATAGTAGTACCTTAATCGGCAGATTTCAGCGCATTTTCAAAATAAAAGATCTATTGCTGAATTTCACTCCCTCCGGTTCCTACGCCAATAACTGGTGCATTCAGTGCTGCTGTTTCGTGTTTGTTTCATGTTGTTTTTTCATGATCAGTTAAAAGCTTAAAAGTGCATGAGAATGAGTTTAGAGGGTCTTTGTTCGTTGCGCTGCGAACTGAAGTACAAAGTTAACCCATTAAAGCCTGTTTATACTGTAGAGCCGCACTTCAGATACCCAATTTATTACATAACGAGGCTGTTTTTAAAATGTTAGAATTAGAAAGTTCAGATAATTGTGTGAAAATGTAAAAATAATGACTCCAGTAAGGTATAGATAAGCAACATTTCTACTTAGGTAAGATACCAAAGTATTTGTACTTAGTTACTCAACACCGCTGAATACAACGACATTAATAGTTTATTATAATGTAATTGGAAAATTAATGCAATGAATCTACAAAATTAATTTATAGCACCGTTATTCATTGCAGTTTAACTGAATAATAAACGTATAGGCTGTATGGTTCAGTGTGTTAATATGGTGCCAACAAATAATCAAGTAATCACAAAAGTCTAAATGGTACATTTCTCTTTCAGAAACACAATCGTCACACACTTTGAACACTTCCATTAAAGAACCATTTTTTGGGAGAGATATGTTTGTAGAAATCCCTAAAAAAGTTTTAACAACTGACAAAAACATTACTTTATCAGTTTAATGTATCTTTATACTCAGATCTCTTACACACACAAAAAAAGGTTCTTCAGTTTGCACCAAAATGAAAATCTTTGTCTGAATGTGGAAGGTCACAGATTTAATCGATTTTGCCATTTTTTCCCCCACTGCATAAATTAAATTACCTAATTCTGTTTGACCTAATAATTTATCAGAAATTAGCAATTTCAAAAAACTACTATTTAAAACAAATAAAAAATGTAACATCCCAGCAGACAACCCAACAAGCACAATTATGTTCAACATAAAAATTTAATTCCATTTTTGGTTGTGGTTGTGGTTGCCAAATATTATGTGCATCCCTAAAAAAACAGAAACATTTAAATAGGCACCTTTATTTTTAAGAGAGTCTGTCCCTTTAAAACGTGTATAAAGCGTGTATTCTGTTCTCTCCACAAGATATAAGAACAAGACGTTGCCCTCACCATTACAAACGACAGTAAGTTTTTTCTTCTCACTTTTTTTTTGCTGTTTTTTCTGCATTTTCTTTGTGATATTATTTTGGAACTGTGATGAATAAATCTCTTACTTTGATCTTTTCTTTATTTCCAGTCACCAAAACAGACCAGCTGGACACAGACCCCTGCCTAATAAGGCTGAATTCTATCCCATGTGATGAAAAACCAACAGATCCTGCATCTTATCATTAATGATTAACAGGGAATCATTGTTATTCTGTATATCTAAAAAAAAAAAAAAAACATTGCTTTAACAAAGCTTAGACTGTTAGTCCTTAATTAAGAATTTTACACTTAGCTTTCAGAAATGCCATCTTCACAGTAACTGCAGGATTACTTCTTAAATTAGATTCATTCACTTTGTTCATGTTATTATTGCATTTCTTTCATTTTATTTTATTCATTTCATTTTTCATTTCATGCTACTGAAAATAAATGACCTTGTGTAGATCATATGAGGACAGATGCACCACTCCAAACAACACATCATGCTTTACTGAATTTTGCAGCCAAAATATTCTGCTCTTCATAAAAAAAAAGAAAGATAAAGATTATTTTTTATGAGGTTTCTTGTCTCAGATATCAGGAGCGCCACCTGGTGGTAAAATAGAACTGTCATAATATATAAGAGACAATAAAAGTTCTGGAATAAATGTAATAAACTGTGCTTAGATTGATTTATATTGTAGTTACTGCTTGTAGAATAAATATGCTGCTGTTTACTAAATAAATAGAAATAGACAAAGAACAAGTCTTATCTTTTCTTTAAATCTTTCTTTCTTTTGGTTTTCTCAATAAAAGACTTCAATTGCAACTTGGGAGGTCTTTCATGATAAAAAAGAGAATGTGTGGTCAGACTTGTTAAATGGTGGGAATAAGATCCCAATGGGTAGCCACGACTTGTTAAATGGTGGGAATAAGATCCTAAGGTGTGGCCACGACTTGTTAAATGGTGGGAATAAGATCCTAAGGTGTGGCCACGATTTGTTAAGGCGTGGGAACGAGATCCTAATGCATGAGAATGAGATAACTAAGTTGTAGCCATTGAATAATAAAGCTTGCTTTTCTGTAAATTAATGCGCCTGAAAAAAAAAATTATATTACATCAAATCTCCTTAAATCCAAGTATAATCTTTAGTAAGAAAATGGAGAGAGAACTGGTTTTTATTTTTATTTCTGAATGAATTATGGTAATATTTTGGAGTCTCTTGAAGTTAGACATGGTATAATTCTAAGTAAAAGAGTCTTAATTCTCATACTAAATGCTGATTGGCTCAGACACAGACAGTATGCAGATAGGTTTACCTTCCTTAGGCGTCATATTGTGCACAGCCCCTGAGAATTGCTCGCTTTGTTAGCTGTGAAACAAAAGGAACTTGTGGCCATGCCTTAATGGCTACAATTTAATTAACTTGTCCCTACGCCTTAATGAGTTGTGGCCACATTAATAACCTTAATAATCTGGTTCCCACACATTAGGATCTCGTTCCCACGCCTTAGGATCTCATTCCTATGTCTTAAGTCGTGGCCACGCATACATTTTTTGAAGTTTTTATAAAAAAAAAAAGATAAAAACGATAAAAAAATAGAAACGACTTTACAAGTCATACTGACAAAATATGTGTATTTCTGTATGTTAGTTGATACAGTTTGTGGATAAAGGGCATCTGAATGGGAAGACAAAAATCACACCTGAGCTGGCAACGTTTCAGTAAATTTTCCAGATTGGACAAAATATATTTTTTACATAATTTCAAAACATGTAAAAGAAAATACTTATATAGGGTTCTGATTGGCCTTTTTCTTATATACACACACTTTATGATTTCTTTGTGGTCAGGTGTCCTGCTTATTAAAGAAGGATACAGACAGAACTAAACAAAAAATATGCAATATAGTAAAATCACATTTAAAAAAGTATCTATTTTGCTTATTTGTTTATTTATTTATTTATTTATTTTATTTTTTAACTGAAAAGACGACACACAAGTTTGGACATTTCCATTCTCCTTTTTTTAATTTTATTTAACCAGAAAAAAAAAAAAACACAGAACAACCCCTCCTCCAAAACTCTCTGTCCCTGGGTTAGAATAAGAAAAAAAGAAGAAAGGCACAATATTGTAAATACGATATCACCACGAGATCAGAACGAGAGAAAGACGCAGTCTAAGTCTAATGAGTCTAAGTTTAATCCTGATCTTGATCACTTTGGCAAAACAAGACTTGCAGTGGGGTCTGGACTCAGCATTCAACAACCCTGACCCTGAATCCTCCTCACTGATCCAACTAATCAGCTGACTAACAGACCATTATGGAGCTGAAGTGGGTGTGTTAAAGCAGGAAGTGCACTAAAATAAAGTGTGCAGGGCAGTTGGCCTTCAGGTTTATTAATACCAACATGAGCTAAAAATGGCATTTGGTTGCTTTGGAAGACGTTTGGAATATTAGGCTTGAAAAACTCATCAGAAAAACATATTCTGTACTAAAAAAGTTCATATGTTGTTCATGTGTTCATCTTTTTGTCTAGTAGAGACATGAAACAAGTCGTGAACACACTGTAGATCACTATAACTCACTGTAGCTCACCCCTGCAGCTGTTTTAACGCAGTGGTGTTGGCTCAAATGAAAACGAAACGCGCTTATATAGCTGGTTCGCCACATCCTACTCAAGTCGAGAACAGCGTGAGCTGCTGCTGCTGCTACAAAAGTGCTGCTGCAGGCCAGGGTTAGGTGGTATTACAAGATTCATACCTTCTAACCACATGACAGCTGCACTGCTGCTTAAAGGAAGTTCATTTGATTGGAAGGCTTGCCAGTAATCTCTCTTTTATCTATCTTTTTCAGAGCGAAAGATAGCGCAGTAAGGGCTGGCGCTAGCCGAAGCCACTCTGCAAGTGTAAAGGCACGATATCTCGCGAATAAACGCACTTCAGGAACCAAGACAGACCTTTTTGAAACCAGACACACAGGAAAAAGCCCTTTTGCACACACACACACATATATATATATATATATATATATTTATATTTATATTTAGACATAATGTATTGTAGTCTCAGAGAACTACAAGGAGCATTCATCATCATCATCAAAGCATCAAACATCCATCCATCCTTCCATCCATCCATCCATTTATCAATCATCAATCAACATCATATTCATCAAAAACAAACAAACAAAAAACAAAACAAAAAAAAAGACCACTTACTATTTACGTACTCATTTACTTTCCTTTAATACAGCTCTCTACTCACTGTAAACTAGAATCGTATTGTAAACTAAAACAGAAGTGCTGTACACTAGTGTCTGTGGGTGCATGGCTTCTCAAACAGCTATATAAAACATTCAGGATGAATGCAGCCATTCTTCCCCTCCCCGTAACAAAAAAAAAAAAAAACCACACATGCAGGCAGTATACTAAATTTCAATCCAGCTGGCACTTTGGCACTTTTTTTTTTTAACCTAAAGTGAGTCTAGGAACGATTCTGAACCACGCTGACAAACGATTCACAAACGACAAAGAGTTTAACACCCGTCCTTCCATCACTGCAAACATCGGACACTGGGATTGAACTGAAATCAAGAAATCAAAAGATATCAAGCCCCTTTTCTCCATTATATCTCAAAATAAAATGTAAAAATGTAAAATAAGATTTTGCTGTGACTTATGCTGCATTCAAGTCATGTCAGAAATATTGCATATTTTATTATTTTATATAGTGCACATGAATTTGACCTTTTTTTAAAAAAAAAAATGAGTTGGGGGCATGCAAAAAAAAAACAAAAAAAACAATAACAAAAAAAAACAATAATAATAACTGTATTTTAAACTAGTTATGTTAATGTTTATGTTTTAGCTGTTTAGTACAACATAAAACACTACTATTAATGTTTTACTCTTTTATAAACTCATGTTTTAACAAATAATAAAGTATATGATATTGAAAATTCTTCTTTTATTTTCAGTTTGCTGTTTGTTTGTAAATAGTCATATAGTTTGTAAAAAAAAAAAAAGTCCCTTTTTAATTTTTCCAGGCAGTTCAAGCCTTTTTTAATTTTTCCAGGCAGTTCAAGTAGACAAAACTATTTCAAGAGAAATAATTTCTGTTAATCGTTTCACTTAAAAGTGAATTAAAGTAAATTGTAAGTTGTAAATACGAACTCCTAATACAGATTTGAAGGCAGCATTAGACCAAGCAGGGAATCTCATAATAAATTTCTGATTTCGGATCATTTTTTTTGGTAAATTCTTAAATTCGTAAATTCCTACACTTCAGGAACTAGGAAAGATGACACATATGTGCAGATGTGCGTCCGTGTTTAAAGTGTCAGTATTTGTTTGTGCAGAATCTGAATTTCTGTACACCTTTCTACCATAACAACCATAACAAATAGTACATATTAGTACGAGCAGCTCCTTTGATTGGCATCTCTTTACAATGCAGGGAGATGTAGATAGTAGATGTAGTGTGGTAGAAACCTATAAAAAAAATAAATAAATAAATAAAAAAAAATCACAGAATTAATTTAATTAATTTATAAGAAATTAAGCACATTTCTGATGCAATTATGATTAAAATTTTGATAAAAATGTCTCCGCAGTGCGCTACTAACATGAGATCTAGCTCCTTCCGCCTTTCTTTGTTGAAGAAGAGGACACTACGTCTGTGCTCGGCTTTCCAGGGAGCTCACCTACGGCTGGGACGTCATCTACTGCAGGTTTCTGAAAAACGGACCAGATGCAAAATTTAGTTAAAAATTAGTTAAAAAGTTTTAACTTTAAAAGTAGCGTATGCACTGACCAGCCACATCAATAAACCCTGTTTTTAAGCATATAGGACAGTCTGTAGTTCTATAATTGCAATATAATTGCCTTTTTCCACTCTGTTCTTTAATAATCAGAACCCACAGAAAATAAAACCACCACAAAATCAGCTCTTATTATTAATATTAATATTATTTGGGTGTTGGGTCACTATTCTCAGCACTGCAGTGATTAGCACTGATTATCATGGTGGTAGTGTATGAGGTGTTAGTAGTGTGTGTTGAGCTGGTGGTACAGTGAGTGGATCAGATACAGCAGCAGTGCTGCTGGAGTTTTTAAACGCAATACAAAACAGTGCCACTGTATCCAGGAATCAGAGCTTCTGTCTCTGTCTGACTTGACCTACAACTTTATCTACAAGGTGGAGCAGCTGTATGTAGGTAGGAGAGATTAAAAACAGTGTTTAAAAACTCCAGCAGCACTGCTACTGTATCTGATCCACTCACTGTACCATCAGCAGAACACACACTGACACCGGAGCTGATTGCTTGAACAATGAGTGCAGAGAGATGCAAGGAGGTGGTTTTAATGATGTGGCCAGTCGGTGTATTCAACATTGTGATTCAGTACAGATGAGCGATGTGGTGCGCAAAAAGTGGCGGTAGGTTTAGAATCTGAATGAATGTTCAGCTTGAGATGTAGCATGCCTCGCCAGCCATACAGTGAAAATTGCAAAACTTTCATCAATAACTTAAACTGGAGGTTCAAGTTGGGAACTTTGTTCTGCTGATAAGCTGCAGAATAGAGATAATAACTAAATAATAAATTTATAATTGCATTTAAACAATCTTTGGTTTAAAAACATCACTTATGGGGCTTAGAGTGGTCCAGTGGACTAAGGCACTGCCACTATGATCGAGAGATCGCTGGTTCGAATCCCATTCATGCAGCTTGCCATCAGCTGCCAGAGTCCTAAGAGAGGACAATTAGCCTTGCTCCCTCTGGGTGGGTAAATGGCGCTCTTTCCATTTTTCTTTCCATTTTATCCAAATATCAAGAAGAATGGACCAATAATAATGATCCAATTACTTGGAATAAAATATTTGTACATACAATAAACTTTAACTTATATAACTCAAAACAAAAATGAAATAAACATGTTTTTAACAGAAAAGGCAGCAGCTGTTGCAACACTCTGCCAAAGCAGATGATAAATATGATGTTCATGCATTGCATTTCATGCAGGTAGTCTGGATAGGCAATGAGAAGAAGATTTACAGATATATATCTTTTAATTGTCTATTTTCTCTTTATGGATCAATAATTTGTAATTATTTAAAGAAAGTTGTCTTTCAAACTTCCAAATAATAAGGAATTTAACTTTTATGTTCAATTATGTATATGTAAATGAACTGCTTCCAGACCATATACGTTATTCTTCTTCTTCTTCTCATGAGATTAAAGCCATTCCGCTGCTGGGGTGTAGCTTTAGAGATAAACCTACCTTTGTTTTAGGCTTTGATTTGCCACCCTTAACCTGAAACCAGACAGAAAACCCTGAAACAACCTTATATCAGCCATAGTGTAAGGGCTTGTGTGTTCAATTACTAGTGCATGTAAAAAAAAAATAGAATATCATTGAAAAGTTACTTTATTTTAGTTATTTAGCTCAAAATGTTCAAAACTCATATATTATATAGATGTATTACACACAGAGTGATCTATTTTATTGTTGATTATTATTACTTGCAGCTGATGAAAACCCAAAAATCAGTATATCAGAAAATTAGAATATTATATAAGACCACCATTGCTACTTTTGGCAGTGTGGGCAGTGTGCCAAGTCCTGCTGGAAAATGAAATCCACATCTCCATAAAAGTTGTCTATATACATCTATATAATATATGAGTTTCACATTTTTTTAAAACTAAAATTAAGTAACTTTTCATTGATATTCTATTTTTTTTTCAGATGCACTAGTATAAGTGCTTATGCTCCTCAGGGTCCGGTTCTGTGGTGATGATGATGGTTGATTTATTGTGAACCTGTGAGTTTTCCAAACTAGAGCGGTGAACTCTCGTGAACTTCCAGTAACAGGGTAATATAAAAAAGCAGAAATCAGCAACAAGAATCAAGACCATGATATTCAACAGCATACTGACCAGCTGCCACCTTCCAGTGTATGATGTGGGATTGCTGTAACTGGCAACCTAACCAATAGCACTTTTGGATTATAATGAGATTGTAATTTTTAATTGCATAAAGGAATGTAGACCCACCTTTGGTTTGCTATCTTTTGGTTTTGTGTCGTTTCCAGGAAGGTTTGGAAGCAGTGTGTCCGCCAGTTTGTCCAATACTGGTCCAGACGCCTGCAGGTCAAATATTAAATACAAATATTAACAAATATTAGTTAACATTTTTTAACATTTAGTTAACATTTTAACATAGTTAACATTAGTTTACATTTATTTATTTTTTTAATTTTATGTATAGATTTTTATTATTATTATTCTTTTTTTCACATTCTACAGCACTATGTAGAACCTTGAAAATGAATTGTGTCAAAAATCAGATATAAAAAGTCTATAAAAACACTACATAACATGTAACTAGATACATTTCTCCCGAAATGTTAAAGGATTTTAAAAAACAAGTTTATTCTGTGTTTATTAGATTAAACGTCTGTACTGCTAGGTAATTCTTTATACTAGATTCTGAAACATTTCTGTGGGAATCTGATTGAACTCAGACACAAGAGCATGAGCACAAGAGTATGGATGAGTTTTGTCCTATAGTATACTGTTTTTTTTGTTTTTATTAAATAAATAATAATATATAATAACATTTAGCATGATCAATATGATCTCTGGTTAAATCTATTGAGTGATTCCATGAGTAAACATTAACATGTGTGAGATATGTGTGAGATATGTGTTTGAGCTTCATGAGGGCAGAATATATATGCATCTTAACATATGCAAACAAACAAGCCGAGATTAAATTTAAGCATACCTAAATAGTTTTTTTTTTTTCCCAATTGACGCTCTCTCAAAATTACCCAAAAGAACCCCCTGAGTGATTTCTGACAGCACAGTGTGTTTATGGGTTACTGCACAGTTTAAGCTGGTGTTCAGTACCTGTGCTGCTGACTGGGTCTTTGCTGGAGTGCTGTGTGATGAGTGCAAGGAGGGCGGGGCCACAGGAGCAGCAGCTGATGAAGATGTGAAGTCACCGGACAGCAGATCAAGAGCTGCCGTCTCATCCATAGATACCTGTGAGAAGAGTGATGCAGAAAACATGGATGTCAAGCCCATTAAGAGTCCATCAATGCTCTAATTAAACTAACCAGACCAGATATAAATAAATACACAACATATCAAAATACATCAACCTTAGTCTGGAAATTCAGGTGCAAGAACGACCCAGGCTTCATTAAGCAAGACTAATGCGTCCCTTCTCATGATTCTTATTCTGATTTTGCTGTTTATAGGTTTATATTTGAGTAAAATTAGCATGTTGTTTTATTTTATTTATAACATTTCACATTCCCAATTGCAAATAAAATATTTTAAAGGTGGAACAATCCTGATAATCCTGAGGAAGATGGATGATCACAAACCATCAAACCAAACTGAACTGCTTGAATTTTTGCACCAGGAGTAAAGCAGCATAAAGTTATCCAAAAGCAGTGTGTAAGACTGGTGGAGGAGAACATGATGCCAAGATGCATGAAAAAAAAAACTCTGATTAAAAACAAGAGTTATTCCACCAAATATTGATTATTTCTGAACTCTTAAAACTTTATGAATATGAACTTGTTTTCTTTTCATTATTTGAGGTCTGAAAGCTCTGCATCTTTTTTGTTATTTCAGCCAGTTCTCATTTTCTGCAAATAAATGCTCTAAATGACAATATTTTATTTGGAATTGAAAAGAAATGTTGTCCATAGTTTATAAAATAAAATGTAAAAAATTTACACAAACATAACCCTATAAATAATGAAAATTCAGAGAAACTCATAATTAAGAAGTGGTCTGTTAATTGTTTCTAGAGATGTATAGATATAATAATTACCTAGAAATTAACAAATACATTACCTGCTTAGGTGGGAGTTCTGCTTTTGCTTTGGCTGCCGCCTTTTAAGAAGAAGAAGAAGAAGAAGAAGAAGAAGAAGAGGATGAAGAAGAAGAAGAAGAAGAAGAAGCACACAGTTAAAATAAATTAGAGGCAACCGTCATATAAAAAACCTATTAAGACTGAAATTATCTTATATGTACTGTACACTAAATATCTGATATTTCTCTCTTTTATATTGATGTAAGAATATAAAAGAATTATTCTAAATATTACTAATTTATTTTATTTATTGATAGTGTCTTTTTTCACTGGCTAATAATTTTTGGATCAAGCAAATTTAATAAGAGGCTTAATACAACCTTTAAGCAAAAAAGAATAAAATAAAATGAAGGCCTGAGATGAGGGAATACCTTTATATCTGCCTCTGTGGGTCGAAATTCAGGTGGAAGGCTGTCGTCTCTCTCCCCAGCCTTTTTCACCTTCTCCTCTACGACTGTCTTCTCCTGCAGGAACGTCACACAGCTATTAAACTCACAGCTGCTGCTGATGTTATTATTATAATGTTTATTTAAATTAAAAGTAAATGGTATGGTAATGATGGTATGGTATTATCAGATTTACCTTAACTATATCTTTGGGGGAGATTGGTTTTGGCTCAGGCACTGGGGTAACGTCCATCAGTGTGTCTGAGAGAGCATCCATAGCTGATGTAGTACCTTCTGACAGCTTTGGAAAAAAAAGACATTTTAAGGTATTAAACAAAGTATATTGCATTTTAGCATTTTTATCACAAATAAATAAATCTGGTTGGACATTTGATGTGTTAACGCTTTAACATTGACAGCCCTATATACTGTATAGTGTATATATATATATATATATATATATATATATATATATATATATATATATATATATATATATATGGTTGGACACTGAAACTGAAACTCCTGGTTTTAGAGCACAACAATTTATTGTCCTGACGGACAGTTCTGGTGAAAACAGGAGAATTGAGGTGCACATTGAATTCTGACAACTTCCTATCACAGTGTCCACAGTTAATCCTGTTGGATGTGGTTGGTCCTTCTTGGTGGTAAGCTGACATTACCCTGGATACCGTGGCTCTTGATGCATCACAAAGAATTGTTGTCTTGGTCACAGGTGTGCCAGCAAGACGTGCACCAACAATTTGTCCTCTTTTGAACTCTGGTATTGTTGGTATGTGAGAAGATTAAAGGTGTGTTTACCTGTCTGTCAGCTTTTGGGGGGCCTGTAACAGCAGATTGGACCTTAGATGCAGATGTGGGGGCAACAAAGTCAGCTGCAAGTTCATCTAGAGCGAAGTCTGCTGAGCTCTATAATTAGATAAAAAGTGATTGGTTCATCAGATTGATCTGGGTTTACATCTATAATCATTTACTTAAAACAATTATACTGTGAATTAATGCTGAGATTATGATATAAAAGAGATTAATTTAACTTACATCTGCGGGGGGAGCTGAGGGAGGAACGGGGGCTTTGACTGCAGGAGCTGCTGAGGAGCTGGTGAAATCTCCTGACAGAATATCCAGAGCTCCAGCAGAGTCCAACGAGGGCTGGAATAAGAAGAGACAGAATAATAGTTAAATATGAGTTAAATATCCTGAGAAAAGTTGAATATAAGAGGAAATCCAGCTGTTTAAATGATGGTCTACCTCTCTCTGTGGGGGAGTTGGGTGCTTTTTGGGGTCTTCCTTAGGGAATCTGTATTCTGGGGGTAGTGTGTCCTCTCTCTCACCCACTCGCACACCCTTCTCTGACGTCAACTCTTTCTCCTAATGAGAAGAACCCAAACCACAGACATCATATACATTATATATATCCATCAGAAGGTAAAATTTAATTACAATATGGCTTTAAGATAAAACAAACTTGTAATATGTACATCAATAATGTCCTCCGGTCTGAGTTTAGGGGATTCTGGAACTGGTTTTGCTGCAGGCAGCAGGTCTTCAAGTGCACTGAGGGCATCCAGGGACATCGATTCTCCCTGTGGAAGAAGATTATATTTAATTATTAATTTTTAAAAATCAATTAATAGATTTCTATATATTTTTTTATATATTTTCCATACATTATCAAACCACTTCTACTATCTTAAGCATTTGGATTATATCTAATAAAAAGAAAGATGGATGGATGGATGGATGGAGTTACCGATGATCAATTTAAATTACATAAATATTATTATATTACATAAATATATAATATAAATAACTTCCAGAGCAGAAAAAAACATCTAACATTTTATTTCATTTTAATTTATTTATGTGATTATTTATTTAATTTATTATCTACCATTGCTGTAGATATTAAATTACTTTTATTGTTTTTTACATCATTTTAAATAGGTTTAGGTATGTATCAGTGGTGCTGCACGTGCCTTTAATTTGTTTTTATTTATTTTTTATTGAAGTCCATTAAAGAAAAACAGATACTACAAAAAGTTTGTAGTACAAAAACAATGTCCAAAAACATCTCAGACAGCTGTCTCAATAATCTTATATAAAATAAAATAACAATAATATTTTTTTTTTGTTTTAAGTTGGATACAGTATTGAGAGAATATTCCCTTTACACCATAATTTAACAGTCTAATTTATGACCTCCTCTGGATGAAAATCACCATTTTTTATTGTTATCTATTTACTTTTTTATTTTAAGGCAAATAACTATTTAAAATAAAAGCGGGGAGAAAATGAAAGATCCAAATCAGAGGTCATAGGGTCGTTGGGATCTTATGTAAACTAGCCATTTTATCAATTTGAATTATTATTTGAATAATGAATATGTTAGCTTTTCCATTATATAAAAAAAAATCATACACAACATTATACCACTCTTAATACACATGTCTTTAAAATGTTAAAAGTCTGTATTCCTTCTTACACAGTATATAAAGTAATGCTATTATTAAAACATTATCTGACTAATGAGCAATAAGTAATATTTTAGGTGAGCATGTATGTAAAAGTAAACTATGTATTTATGAGTTAAATAAAACCCAGTTCTGAACACAATACCTTATCAGCGGTGGGTGCTGGTGTGCTTTTTGCAGCTGGAGGAGGAGCAGGAGGAACGCTGGAAGCTACCTGCAGAAAAATAAAAAAATCACACAGACAAGATAAATGATTTCAGCACATATACTGCCACCTACTGATCATATTTATACAAGTCAAACTCCAGTGAGCTCAAAAAAACATAACGTTGAGTTACCTTTTTGGCCTGAGCAGGAGCCACGAAGTCTCCAGCCAAAGCATCAAGAGCGGACAAGTCCTCTACTTTAGGCTGCTGGAGGAAGAAGTTAAAGATTCATAAAACACAGTAAGGATTTGATAGTAAAAAGCATAACAATAATAATTATTATTATCTTGTTTCTAAATGCAGCCAAATCCTCATTGCTTGATTACTAAGGAAGTAGAAGCAGTTACTTCAACAAAAGCAGGATAAACTCTTAACCGTTTCCCAGATTAAAACTAAGGCTAGTCTTGAACTCCACAGGATTTTTAATAGAGAATTGCCATTTAAGGAAAATAATATTTTGTCAGGGTCAGAAAAGAATTCCCTCTAAATTCCAGTGTAAACAGATATTATTTTGTGACCACAAATTAAAAATGTTAAATATTAAATACATGCTCTATAAAACAGATCATTAACATTAATAACAGAACAGCACTTCATTTCCCAGAATACCTTGCATTATGTTATCCTTATATGTTTCTATAGGCTTTTGATCTGGACCTACTGTCCAGTATTCTTAAAATCTTAAAATAATATATTTTTGGGTGCTTTTTGAAGGTATGCTTTGCTTTCAGTAACTTTCAGAAGTCACATGACTTTTCTTTTTTTTTATTAGCTTTCTGGCACTTAGTTTCACAGTTCAGAGAAGATGTGGAGAAGATTCTGGGAAAGGAGGAGCATTTTCTGAAACAAATGTCAGGGAACCAGTATCATTGGCCATGATTTAAAAAATACTGTAAAATGCTAAAGGTGCTACAGTAGGTACTTTGAGTAATGCTATAGATCAGTCATATTGTAATAACTTTCAAAATCAAATTGTGGAAAGTGACAGGAAAGCACTTCATTTCCCAGAATGCCTTGCTTTATCCAAGTGAATCCAAGTGCATAACTGTTGCCCAAACATAACTTCTATTACTCTATGAGCATCACTATTGTAAGTCGCTTTGGACAAAAGCGCCTGCCATATGTAATGTAATGTAATTTAGTGTTGCATGCAAGATATTCAGACCGAAACAATGCTGCCACTGAGGAACAGCTGAACATTTTATGCAACAATGTTATCTTGTAAAGTACTTTGATAAATTGTTTTATTTGAATATTGCAATTCCAATTTCAATTCAAATCCAAAAACATTCACTGAATTGAATATATATATTCTGAAATTCTGATTAATGCCATAGATAACCCACTTTTGGAACTATAAAAAATGTATAAATTAAGGTTATTCCACTTATTCATTATTATTAAAAAAAAATATTCTCTACAGAACCAAAATAAAAAAAAAGTAAAAATTAATAAGCCTTTGTAGGTCTGGATTAGTGAATCATGAGTGAATCATTCTTTAGCTGAACTTTTATTTTGGCTTACCTTTTTAGCAGGGGCTGAGGGAGGAGCCGAGGACTTGACTGCAGGAGCTACAGAGGGGCTGGAGAAATCCCCAGACAGAATATCCAGAGCTTCACCCGAATCCATGGAGGGCTGTAAAATAGGACATAGTCAATATTCATACTAAGCAAACACAAATGCTATTAATACATTCACATGGCAAATGTGTCACGGGGCAGAAATAAATAAATATTGTGTCCCATGACTTTTAGCATGTATGTGTATGGTGGTAAATGTAAACACACACAGATTTCAGAATTTGTTCCTCCTATTAGCCATTTCTGAATCTCACCTCCTTCGGTGGAGCTGGTTTATCCGAGAGCTTCTCCTTTGGGAATCTGTACTCAGGTGGGAGGGAATCCTCTCTCTCACCGACACGCACACCCTTCTCTGACTTAGCCTCTTTCTCCTGGGAAAAAACAAAACATGATAACATACATCACTGCCTCAGTGTCATCACTAACAACACCAACTGATCAGGAGGGAGAGAAAACAGTTAAAGTTAAAAAGTTAAAGGGAGCAAAAATAGTGCAGTGGAGGTTTGCGAAAACTCGTATTGACGTAAAGAAGAAGTCTTTATAGGATGTTAGATTGGAAAGAGGAGGTGCTTCAAGCATGTTCCTTTTTACTAAAACCTAGTTATTTCATAACAACAAACATGCCATCAGCTGATTCTCTTACAAAATATATATAAATCATATGAGAGCATGCAGCCCATGTGTCAGGGTTGACCTGAGTAATGCAATAAATCAACCACAAACATGTGCCAACATGGACCAACACCAGCAGATGACAGGGCTCCCCAAACCATCATTGACCATCAATACATTTTGTTTCTCTCTGCTGCCAACTTTTATGGAGGTGTGGATTTCATTTTCCAGCAGGACTTGGCAAACTGCCCACACTGCCACAAGTTCCAATTGTTCTTATATAATATTCAAATGTTCTGAGACACTGATTTTTGGGTTTTCATTGGAAAGAAATGCTTAAAATAGATCACTCTGTGTTTATTACATCTATATAATATATGAGTTTCACATTTTGAAATTAATTACTGAAATAAAGTTACTTTACAATGATATTCATTTTCTTTTTAGATGCACCTGTGCACAAACAGATAAAGGTATATTTAAAAAAAATGCAATCTGTTTTTAGAAACAAACTCTTTATATTTACCATTATTTATCATTCTTCATTAAAATGATATATTTTTTCGTATATGTTTTAAAATTTAAAAGCCCTCAACTGCTCAACTTGAAGATTCTCCAATTCCAACTGATAATTCTACATGTCAACTTTTAGGGGGCAGCCCTACACTTGTAAAAGAAAAGGGCATTTAATATATATATTTTTAAGTATATATATTTTAAGTATACTTGACATGAAAAAGTACATACTTTTAGTATTAAACTAGTATTTAAGTAATAAGTACTTAAATGCATACTAAATGTACTATTTTTAAACTACTTATGGCAACTTGAGTATATTTCAATTGTAATTAAGCTATATTTACATACAACATAAAAGCATTAGGTTGTGCTTTCAAGTGCTTAGTACTGCAAACTAATTTTTAATACACTCAAATACATTGTAAATGTACTACTTATGTGTATATTGATGCACATATTGTGTACACCTTAATGACACTGGAAAAAAAAACTCCTACACTAAAGTGCAATTTAAGCAGAATTTAATGCCACTACATATATTTTCTATTAACACAACATATAATTTAAGGTGTATTGCTTAAAAATACATTTTATGGAAATACAGAGAAAGTGTATTTAATGTGCATTTTCATAAAGTAAATTTAACCCTTGTGTGGTGTTCATATTTTTGTTACTTGTTTACTTTGTTACTTGTATTTAATTCAGCAAAATTAAGCAATTTTACATTAAAATGCTTTACACATGCTTGCTTCACCTAAATTGCAAGCAATATAAACAGCTTACATGGTTAATATTTACCCTTTACCTTTCTTATGTTACATTTCTTTCAAAAAGTGCTACTCTTTTTTTATTAGTTTTTTAATAAAATGTAAAAGAAAATGAATTAAACTCAAGATTTGAGTAGAAAATTAGTTTAGTTTCAAATTTACAAATGAAGCAATGTTTATTAACCCTTGGACAAACATACTGTATGTAATGTTAATGTGTAGGGGGATGTGGGTGTACAGTGTGTGTTTATCGAAAATGTGTTTTGATATATGTTTTTCACAAAAAATGAGCCAATGCCAATGAGTTTGAGTTAGAAAAAAATATTTTTTTAGTATCATTTGATGAAACATGAAAACGGGTCCCACAGACCCGAACACCACATGAGGGTTAAATAGATAAATAATAAATGTACTTTTGGTTTTATTTATCTAATTTGAACATACTTTTAATGCATTCTTACCTTAACAATATCCTCAGGTCTGAGTTTAGGGGACTCAAGCACTGGTTTTGCAGAAGGCAGCGAGTCTGACAGAGCAGATAAAGCATCCAAAGACATGGGATCATCCTGCAGAGACACAGATACACACAGTTTAACAAGCTGAAAAAGAGGATTAGACAGCAGCCCTGTGATTGTTTTGTACTTTTATCATGTACTGTATTCAGTTCAGTGGATCAGAAACGTCTCTCTGCTGTTTCTCACCTCGACAGCTTTTGGTTTGCTGGGCTGTGAAGTAGGAGGAGCTGCTTTAGCAGAGTCTTTAACAGGCTGGACCAGAAGAGAGACCAGAAGAGAGAGTTTCATTAGCCAACAGATACAAACATTTCAGTTAATATATTGATAAATACTGTCTGTCACGCAAAAAAAAAAAACTGTAGCTATATATTGGAAATGTAACAGAAGAAAGAAAAAAAACTCTGTCAATGTAAAAAGACTGTATAGTAGTAATTTTGGAATATTTCTATTGGTACATCATCATCATCATCTTTATCACTATTTCTCATCTATTTATTTGATATTTATTCACTGTTAGTCCTTGTGCAATAATACTGGTCACAACCTACCATAATCATATCTCCTCTGACCTTATCTTAACTGCACTAGATGTATATATATATATATATATTTTTTTTTTTGGTATATATTTTCTGTAATCTTTTGTATGTATTTATAGATTTATTATTATTTGTTTATATATTTTCCTGACCTGTTTCTCTGTCCTTTCCTCTGTGCTGCTGTAACATTGCAAATTTACCCATTGTGGGATTAATAAAGGATTATCTTATCTTATCTTATCTTATCTTAAACATTTGTACATTTGTGTAAATGTTAAAAATTGCTAACTCTCTTATGCTATTTGACATATTTGCTTTAGCCTTCTACCTTATATTCTATATTAAATGATGTATGATTTTGCATGTGAACAAAAAAATAAAACAAAAATTTTAATTATGTCAAAAAGTGAAAAAACATCAAAAATGCACATGCAAAAAGTTTGCACGTTAAACAGTGCAGTACCTTCTCTACTTTTGCTTTCTTGTCAGCAGGGGGAGCCGGGGACACACTCGTAGGTGCAGGAACCTCCTGCCTCTGCAAGAAACAAACAAACCCAGTCAGATAAATCCGGTTTTCCCTCTCCAGTGTTTTATATAGAGATGCTAATTTAAGATCATAAGCATGAGAAACAGCAGAGTCTCTTTAGTAGCGGTTCTTTTGTGGATATAAAATGACGGCTTTATTAAAATATCCATGATTTTCCACAGATTCAAAAGCATAACTGATGCTTTTTTCACACTCACTTTCTGAGAGGGGGGAGGAGGAGCTTGGCTGGACTTGGCAACCGCTGCAGTTTCAACTTTCTGTTACAGACAGATAAACAGACATGGAGGTGAGTATGGAGGTAGATTCATAAAAAAGACAGACAGACAGATGGATGGATTGATGAGCAGACAAATGGACCGACAGACAGACAGAAGAAAGGTTAAATGAATGGATGGATATCTGGACAGAGACAGACAGCTAGATGGGCAGACAGATGGAAAGATGGGCTGATAGACAGAAAACGAGATGTATGCATGGATTAATGTATGGATTAATAAATATACAGATGAACAGTGACAGAGAAGGACAGATAGATGGGCAGACAGACATTCATACATACAGACAAACAGGTAAACAGATGTAAAAATAGATAGATGGATAGATGGGCAGACAGATGGACAGAGAAAAGAAGGGATAAATGGAGGGATGGATGGATGGACAGACAGATGGAAAGAAAGACAGAGAAAGAGAGATAGATAGACAGAAAGAGAAACGGTTGAAAAGATAGGCAGATAGAGTAGATAAATGGATGGATGGATGGACAGATGGACAGACAGATGGGCAGAAAGAGAAACAGTTGGAAAGATTAAGAGTAAGAGTAAGGCATAAATGGATGGATGGCTGGATGGATAGATGGATGGATGGATGGATGGATGGATGGATGGATGGATGGATGAGCGAATAAGTGGATAGATGAATGGATGGATAGATAGATAGATAGATAGATAGATAGATAGATAGATAGATAGATAGATAGATAGATAGATAAAGAAATCACTAGACAAACACAGACAGACAGACAGACAGATGGGTAGATAGAGAGACATAAATTAGTGAAGACAAAAAAAGAGATAGATAGACAAAAAAGACAAACAGTTAGATACACAGGCAGATAGAGTAAGGTATAAATGGATAGATGGATGGATGGATGGGTGGATAGATGAATAGATGGATAGATAGATAAAGAAATATCTAGACAACAAAGACAGACAGACAGATGGGTAGATAGAGAGACATAAATTAGTGAATTTACCACTTCTGCTTCAGGAGCACTAGGAACTGTAGATCCGAACCCAGCAGACAGAGAGTCCAGAGCGTCATCATCTGTTAAATGCTTTCAAATAGAACATCAAATCAATTGTGAACACAGAACACACACACACACACACACACAGAAGTCCCAACACATCCTATTTAATAACCCTCTCCTACACTACAGCATACCAGAGGGACCTCAGACTGGGCGTCAGATCTGAAAGGTATGTGACACAGCAGGAAAAGAAAAGACACGCCCAAAACATTCTCTATACACACGTCCTGGAAGACAATACGCAGGAAAACCCTTTACAATCAATACACAGGCTTTTCTTTCAGAAATACTACGATAAAATATACATTTAGGTTAATCTTTTAATCAGTATTTAATTATAATGTTATATGAGACCATAGAACAATAAAAGAAACTGTGTGTGCATTTTTTACATGCTTAGACTGTATTAGAGATACAGGCTGTAGGTGTGTATGGGAACATGTGCGTGTGCAACATAAGGGAGGGTGTGGCAATTGCATTTAATTTTCTAGCAAAATGTCACAGCATTGATGAGGTCTAAACTATTTCCACGCCAGCACACACCCTTTAATAACTGTGTTAAGTGTTACTGTATTGAAGTTCTGGGTACATGAGCACATTACATAAACCCATTTCTCTCAATAATAAAAAACAATTTACTGTAAAATAAACTCCAGATCTCATTAGAATTACAATAGAAAGTATTAAAAGGGCAATTTCAATGCTTGTTGTAACTCTTCCAAATTAAACGTATTATTATTTTTTTTCTCTTTTTTCAACTCTGAATCTAATAACACAAATATTTAACTATTCAAAACAATCTTAGGCAGCTTTACTTCATTTTTTAAAAGGTTTCTAAGCCAAAGAGGGTTAAAAACTCATGTGAGATTTAAATAGCATGTTTAAAAGCAAGTCCTCTAATTTATTAGTTTTTATTTTAAAGAAATGGTTAAATGCACTTTCAAATAATTTATATTTATGACAAAAAAAATCACTTCTGTTACTGGCACTCATTCCTGTTACTGAAACTCACTCCTGTTACTGGCACTCATTCCTGTTACTGAAACTCACTCCTGTTACTGGCACTCATTTCTGTTACTGGCACTCATTCCTGTTACTGGCACTCATTCCTGTTACTGAAACTCACTCCTGTTACTGGCACTCATTCCTGTTACTGAAACTCACTCCTGTTACTGGCACTCATTCCTGTTACTGAAACTCACTCCTGTTACTGGCACTCATTTCTGTTACTGGCACTCATTCCTGTTACTGGCACTCATTCCTGTTACTGAAACTCACTCCTGTTACTGAAACTCAGTCCTGTTACTTTTTATGTTTTCAGTAACAGGAATGAGTTTTTAGCATAGAATTATCAAAAACATGAAAAAAAGCTAAATGGTGGCTATGCTAATATCATGAGGACACTGAGCACATTATAACGATTTTCCCCTAAATAAAAATGAATAAATAAGATTGAAGAATGAATTTAGGTAACAAGAATAAATGTTGAACTTGATCTCCTCAGTCATCGTTACAATAAGATCAAATATACAGAAAACCTAATGTAAATTGAATGTGAATTTAATTTTGGTCTTCCCATGATCTTCAAAAGAACTAGCTGATGTCACTTCCTGTTGTGGATGTGACTTCCTGTTGTAGAATGTTCCAGATGTTTCAGATGATCAGGGTAATATGTTACAGTAACAGGACTAAGTGAAACTCAGAGAGATGATTAAATGTGTATTTTTGACCTAAATATTGTGAATTTAGTATAAAAAAATACATCTCTAAAGGGTTTTACTAATTATATTTCATGGTGAAGTTTGTAGTTAGAGAGTGGGGGGACAGGTAACAAATGCTATTTTTTCAGTGTTCTAAGTAGTTTTTATTAATTTGTCAATTATTTATTTTACTTTTGCAATTAGGTCAGTGTACAAGAAACCGTGCTTCGTAATAAAATGTATTTTAAAGTTATTTTGTGTGTACATTTTGCATGTAATTTCATGTGGACAGAAATGGCACAGATTCGACAGAATATGCCTAAAATTTTAATAAAAAAATAAAACTTCCAGGATCCAGATTTCTCCTGAATCAATTCCCATTCAATTTACAAATTTACCAAACCAGTTTTGAAGGTGTTTTAATGAACAGCGTTATCCGCTACACAGTAATTCCACCACTTTTTTTCTGAATGTTATTCGTATTGATTCTGATATTAGTGTTTTACTGAGTTAATAAAGACTCATCGCCCAGTTCGGAGCTTTTAAACACCACATTTCACAGGAGCCGTCCATGTTTGCACAGCGCTGTTTATAGCAGCCTGGTGTAATGAGTGGCTGTGAGTGCGTGAGAGAGATCCTAACCAGCTCTTTGTGGTATTTGCTAAGCGAACAGCCCTCGGAGCGATGCAACATTCCACACAGCACAGGTACCATCATAATGCACTTCAAACAGGGAGGGTTTGGTCGCAAAACTCAAAATGGCAGGTTTAATAAGTGCTGTAAAGCTGTTTACTGTGAGCTACTGAGTATTTATTTATCTATGTTTGTGTATCTGTGTTTTTGGTTCAAAGAAAAAAAAAAAGGAATGCATGAGGCTATGCTGTTCTAAAACTTATATTAAAAATGTATTCTTATTTTAGACACCAATAAGCTTAAGCTTTGGCTTAGTATAGCTTGTTGCTAATGGTTTACAGTATAAAGCAGGATTGAAACCCATTACAATTGAATAGTGTAATTCACACATGCGTTTCTGGACAAGCTGAGAGATACAGAATAATCACTGTAAATGAAAGAAGCATGCGGACAGAGGCAGTAGAGTAACATTAGATGGTTTTACAATATCTCGTGACTCGTGAGCATCAGTGTCTGTACTTTCATTTTGAAGAAATATGTATGTTAAAAGTATCACATTCTCACTGAGAATGTATTTCTTGCAATAAATTAAATTCCACTTTCTGTAACATCCTGTAGTTTGGATTCAATTCAAATTCATTTACTGAATTGAATAAAATTCAGTATTTTGCAGCAACAAGTTAAAAAACTTACTTTGGGAACGTCTTTGGGTTTCTCTGGTTTTCCAGCAGGAGCCTTCTTTTCCTGTTTAAAATTAGAGTAAGCGTGAGTGTTAAATTCCAGCCTTTGACAACAGTTGATCAATCTAAACTTTGCAGAGGAAAGAAAAAGTGCAAGACAGCAGTGCTGGGTGGTATACTGGTTTTAATTTTGCAATTTCAGTATTTTGTGGATTAAAATATTTATTTTTGAAAAGCAATCAGTATTAACGTTGCAAACATATATATTTTCTTCTATATCTTCTATATCTTCTAAGTTCTATTTTTGATATGTAGCACAATACACCTTGCGTTGCTTTGAAATGTGCAAACGGCATGAATAAATTCTCTTAACTAATCATGGGTGTGGTTAATTTTGGGCGTAACGTGAAATAAACCAATCATTTTGCCAGTCATCACTTTTTTTAAGAGGCAGGTGAGCTCTGAGTTTGGCACGTTCGTATCTTAACAGTGCGGCACTTTTATAGGAATGGACTCTGATAATTGACTGTTGTCAGGGTTTTAATCAGTCAGTGGAGCATATGTATTTTCCACCAAACAAATATATAGAAACATGGGAGAAATTTACTTGAACACACCTCAGGTTCAGACCACCACACCAGACCATCAGTGTAGATTTATTCCTAAACTCTGGCGCTATTTTAACAGTGCTAGTTTAACGCAAGGCATGAACATAGATTGCTGATGGGGTTTAAGATAGGCCCCTTACATTTTAAAAGACCATGAAACCAAAGAATCTTAAAAATATATATATATTATTAATATTAATAAACGTGATACAAAAGTTCAGTCATACCGCCCAGTACTACAACACAGGGATGATGACACTATTGCTATTGTTAAAATATTGTAAAATAATGCTACAACTATAACAGCACACAGACTGGTGTATTACACACTGACCATATCCTCCTTCCTGTATCCAGGTGGCAGAGTGAAATCATGCTCCCCACAGCGTTTAGCCTCTTTTGAGGTTAGGCCAGGCTGAGACATGCAACACACATACACACACTGTTATAAACACACATTCCACCGCACAGCAGACAAGTGTGTACACACACACACGAAAGCATGCAGAGCCTCTGTACCTCTTTAACTTCAGGTCCAGTGTATTTAGGAGGTTTAGGAGCGAGAGGTTCTGATGAGGGTAAGCTGCCGGCCAGAGCATCAAACGGATCTCCAGCAGCCGCCGCCGCCTGCGCAGACAGCAGTTCAGCATCGCACATGCAAACGGGCATGCTCACAAACACACACCAACACAGACACAAGCACAAACACAGGCACAGGCAACCTCACGCTCACACTGTTAATAATAAAAATCAATCAGAGCCGACTCACCGGAGCGCTGGCCTTAGCTGCTGGAGGAGATACTGCTGCCTGAACCTGCAGAGAAACGCAGAGAAAAAAAAAAAGAGATTTTTTCATTTTACTGCCAAAAATAAAGGTTCTTTAATTTTTGTAAAGTGTAAAAAAAAAGTCCTCTTTCCACCTCTTTACACCTTTAAAAGATTCTTCAGTATTTTTTTAATTATTTAAAAAAAATCTGCATTGTAGAATAATACTAAAATCATTCAAACTATGAACAAAAAATTATATGGGATTATTAAATAAACAAAAAAAGTGTTAAACAAACCAGGAGATTTTTTTTATATTTTACATTTTCTACTTAATTCTTAATCCTAATTTCAATTAAAGTTATTTTTTTAAAAGACTAACTTTTAATTTTAAAAGAGAAAAACAAAAACAAAAAACAATTACTAAACTAATTACCTTTAAAACATGTCTGTAAATAAACATTAAAAATCTAAACAACAGCTTATTTAACAATGTACAATATATGTACCGGTATGTATATTTTGACGAGGTCAAACAAACGCCTTGTATCTCTATTTTTGGTGTTATTTTTTATTTTTTTATTTTTGGTGTTAGGTGACAATCAAAAAGATATTGCAAAATGTGCAAAATATTACGGTACATGAACCAATATGTATACTACACCCCACCATATATTTGCCCACTCCTTATCCAACCCAAACTTCCTTATAAACTTCCAATAGTATTATTTGGCACATATATTCTTAATATTTTAAAACAGTACGTTGTAAAAGGAGTGGCTGAAAACATTTTAAGCACATTAAAAAATCCAAAACCACCTGAAAATACATTTACTGTTACATTCCTTATACTAAATGTACATGTAACATACATTAAATGCCTTTTCTAACAGAAGAAAAAAAAAATCAAAAGTATATGCATGAGGAGAAACGTAAATTTCACAAGCAGGCCCTCTAATATTTTAAAATGCATCCCGATCCTTTAAAATACCTTGGCTTCTTTAGATTTAGCATCATCCTTTTGGGCAGTAGCTGCAGGAACATTAGCTGGAGCAGAAGGTTTAGCTGCTCCGCTGGGTGCTGCTTTGGGAGGTTCTGATTTGGAGGACGGAATCGTGGTGCTCTATTTGAAGAATACGTGTAATTATCAGTCACATGACTGCAGGTAGAACCACACAACCCAAACCGAAACGAAGCAGCCCATTGGCCCAAAGACAAGGAAGAAGACCTTAACTTAAGACTGCCGCAATGAAGCCAAAGTCAATGTGCCACAAAAAACATGGCTGTTCGAAAATCATGAAGCAGCGAATCATTCCAGGAAAGAAACACCACCCCAGACCATTTTTACTAAAGCAGATTCTTTACAGTTGGTTGCTAGGTGGCTGCTAAGGTGTTGCTATGGTGTCCATGGTGGGTGCTATGGTGTTGTCAACTGGCTGGTTGGTGCTTATTTGGATGTCCAAGCTGGTTGCCAAGCTGTTGCTATGGTATCTGTGTTGGTTCCTATGGTGTTTCTAAGTGGTTACTATGTCATTGATATGATGTCGCCAGGTGATTGCTAAGGTGTTGCTAGGTGGTTGCTAAGGTGTTGCTATGATGTCCATGGTGGTTGCTATTGTGTTGCTAACTGGCTGGTTGGTGGTTACTTGGGTAATGGTAGATGGTTGCTAATGTGTTGCTAATGTGTCCACAGTAGTTGGTAAGGTGTTGCTATGGTATCTGTGTTGGTTCCTATGGTGTTTCTAAGTGGTTACTAGGTCGTTGATAAGGTGTTGCTAGGTGGTTGCTAAGGTGTTGCTATGGGGTCCATGGTGGTTGCTATGGTGTTGTTAACTGGCTGGTTGGTGGTTACTTGGGTTATGGTAGGTGGTTGCTAAGGTGTTGCTATTTGTTGCTATTTGTGTTGGTTCCTATGGTGTTTCTAAGTGATAACTTGGTTGTTGATAAGGTGTCGCTAGGTGGTTGCTAAGGTGTTGCTTTGGTGTTCATGGTGGTTGCTCTGGTGTTGCTAACTGGCTGATTGGTGGTTACTTGGGTGTTGGTAGGTGGTTGCTAAGGTGTTGCTATAGTAAGGAAAGAAACACCACTCGAGACCATTTCCACTAAAGCAGATTCTTCACAGCAGCAGATATAAAATACAAGCCAATAAGATGAAAGAGAATACGGAGATCATGCAAAGCGATGAATCCAAACCACGTTCAGCCAATCACCAACAAGCCTACCACACCAGATACAGTACAGTGCTGTCTATAATGTTCCAGATAAAAACATATTTTATTTGAGATTTTAACCAATCCAACCAATCAGACATGCTTAAAATACACATTCTTGGATGGTTGCTATGGTGTTGCTACGTAGTTGCTAAGTTGCTGCTATGATATCCGTACTGGTTCCTAGATATGCTACCTACAATATATAGTTATGCCTCAAACCTGAAATATAAATACGGCTGAATATATATTTAATGTTAACTGTCAAAGGAACATTAGGAAAAATATATATTGAGTTTGTTAATTGCAAATTAACTCCCAAAAGGGGCGTTTCCTAATAAAAGTATTTTTATTTGCCTGAAAACTTTGTCCTGTGTTTTATTGTATTCAAAAACCTGATTAATTAAAGGAAAACTTTCAAAATAATAAAATAATCCTTCAAATTTGCATATTGATGATGCATTGACTTAATAAATTATAATACATTTCTGTCCTCTACACAAAAGTAGATGGTAGTATTGGTATTGGTATTGGTATCGGCAATACTGTCCCTGTATTTACTGGGTATTGTATCAATACCAAATTTTGCAGTATCGCACAGCCCTTAATTATAAATCGATATAATCTGGAATGTGTACATTAATAACGTCTGATTAGTCTGATTTAAAATATTAAACTCAATATTGAACTTGAAACCAAGAGAAGGTGTGTCTTTATCCCATTTACAGACGGCACATCTGGCTTAAACATGCCTCATACTCATGGTGAATACCTGAACCGTATCTTTAACAGTATCTTTGGGCTTTACTGCGTCTGAAGCAGGTTTTCCTATCACACTTCCTGCACCTGCTGCTCCTTTTCCTGCTGCTCCACCTGCTGCTCCACCCCCTGCACTCACAGGTGGAGCAGCTTTAGCAGAAGAGGTGGGTGGAGTCTGCGATTAACCACATTAAAACCACATTAAAACCACACATGATCAAGCATGAACTCGTCCAGGAACAGTCAGACGTGAGTAAATAGGGGTGTGGCTAAACATGCAAAAACAGCGAGGGTCCATAGCCAACAGGATTTAATTACACAGATCAGTGCAAAATTACATTATCCAATCAGTTTTTTTTTTTTTTTAATTTTATTTCAAATTTTTCCCATTTTTCTCCCCAATTTACACGGCCAATTACCCAACCCACTCATTAGGACTCCCCCTATCACTAGTAATGCCACAACACACCAGGAGGGCGAGACTAACACATGCTTCCTCCGATACATGTGAAGCCAGCCACCGCTTCTTTTCGAGCTGCTGCTGATGCAGCATTGCCGAGCAGCCAGCGCGCTTGGAGGAAAGCACAGCGGCTCGGCTCCGGTACATCAGCTCACAGACGCCCTGTGCTGCAGACATTACCCTAGAGTGATGTGGGGAGAGAGCGCCATCTACCCACCCAGAGGGAGCAGGGCCAATTGTGCTCCCTCTGAGCACCGGCAGCTTGATGGCAAAGCTGCATGAGCTGGGGTTCGAACCTGCGACCTCCTGCTCATAGTGGCAGCGCCTTAGACCGCTGGACCACTCGGCGCCCTATCCAATCAGTTTTTGATACATTCACACTTCCCACTCCTACAGTTCTGTTAAATAGGTAAGCTTGCTAGATAGTGAACACATGCATATAAAAAATGGGAAAACAATACCACGACTGTATTTAATGTATTTGGTATTTTGGATGATCACAAGCCATCAAAAATTATCTTTGTTACATGGTATTCTGTATTTACAGCTCTGGAAAAAAATAATAAAAAAAAAACACTTAAAATAACGAGTTTCTTTGATTTTACTTAATTGAAAACATCTGGAATATAATAGGAATATAAGAGGAAGATGGATGATCACAAGCCATCAAACCAAACTGAACTGCTTCATCTCATCCAAAAGTAGCGTGTAAGACTGGTGGAGGAGAACATGTTCATTTTATTCAAACATAAACCTATGAATAGCAAAATCAGGGAAACTGATTCAGAAACTGAAGTGCTCTCTTCATTTTTTTCCAGAGCTGTATTTGTATTTTGAATTCATGAATATACTGGACTTACTGCTTGTGATTTTGGTGCACTTGGAGCTGCAGACGATACAAAACCGGCAGTGAGAGATTCCAACATCTCATCATCTGTTAGAGGCTTTCAGAGGCGACATCAAGAGACAAACAGACACATAGACAAAATACAAACAAACAAACAAAGATTAATTACAAGAAAATAAATCATTATTCATTGTTCAGATTTATACCACAGTAAATGCAGTTTGGACACTCTTGTGCAAACAATATGTGGTTAGGAGAATTTTTGAGCAAAAATATGTAAACAAATCTTATATATGTGATATTTTTTGCAGATGTGAGTCTCTATAGAAGATACATTATATGGATACAAGTATGAGGACACTTGATAATTCACTGCCTCTTACAAAATCAAGGGAATTAAAAGAGAGTTCATCATTTCTACTAGATTTTATTCAAGGCCTTCCTATAAGATCAGCTCTGGCTTCTGTGATTTTAGTATTTAAGTACAGTAATGAAGTAAAAAAATACTCCAGTAGATACAGATACAGCATTTTAGTACTTAAGTGCAGTAGTGATGTAACAAATATTACTCCAGTAGAGTACAGATACAGTAATTCAGTACTTAAGTACAGTAGTGAAGTTTTTTTACTCCCTTACTATCCATCTCTGCATATGATTGTATTTTTTTGTTGTATGTTTCCACAGGAGGGCGCCTCGGGATTAGAAACAGATTTTAAAGCTGTGTGTTTTACAGCAGGAAAAGTACAGACACACCCCAACACATACCAAAACACACACTGACTGAAACCCTGTATCCAAATACACCACCGAATCCTACAACCAATAAACTAGGCTTTTGATTTTAGTACATTGTATTTAATAAACAAAAACATTGCATATATTTCCTAACCATTAATTTTCTCCATAATGAAACCCTATAGTATGAAGTAAACTGTAGATTATTTATATGTTAGAATAGTAAGTAGACACTATTAGTGCATCTGCAATCAAGATAATAGTGTGAACTAATGCCTTGATAAATATCTGTACCATTTTTTTTTTTACAACACTGTGCGCACACACACACACAAACACACACAAACACACCTTAGCTTAAACCAGGGTGTGTACTCTTAAAAGTAAAGCTGTTCTGACCTGCCTGTTGTACGAGAAAACAGAAGCCTTTTACAAAAATGAAAGTCTTTCTTGGATTGCACTGATGAAAATATATTTACATATATGGAAACTGTGTACAGACTTTTTTAACTACAATATACTGTCTCGCTGCTGCATTTATTTGACTCTAATTTCTTAGACAAGTAGAATTTTTTTTTCTTATGTTTCACGTTACTTTCTTGGTATTTTGGGGCTTTAAATATTCTGAATTGATTTGTTATGTAAATGTCTCAATTCTCTGCCGTCTTTTTACTGCAAAGTTTAATCCAATAAATAAATAACAAATTAATAAATTCATTACATACAATAAGAATTGTGAATACCAACACAATGACAATTATACATTCATAAATGGTTAAGTAATTTACATTAAATAAATGAATAAATGTGCAATGCTATTAAGATGAAAATAATAGTAGATTTATCACATCGTTCAGCTTCACAACACGAGATAATAAAAAACTGGGGAAGAAGAAGAAGAAAAAAAGCCTCCTTACCTTGGCAACTTCCTTGGGCTTCTCTGGTACTCCAGCAGGACTCTTCTTCTCCTGGTGAGTTTAGAGAAAATGAGACAATTCAGTTTCTGTATAAGCATGAATACAGTGGTTACATATCTTCCTTTTCTACAAAAATTAGGTGTCGGCCATGTTGTCGATTTTGTCTCAGACTGCCTTTATTGAGTTTATAGTAAAGCCTAAAGGTCCAGACGCAAAGTAGATTTTTCCCACGCTAAAAGTGCAGTTTGTGTATTTTATTATCAAACCTTTTTAATTTTATCAAACCTTCATTTGTATATTAAGACTAACCAAATCTACTATGGTCCAGTTTAACCTCAGAGTTGCTGCAAGAGAGTCAGCACAGGCCCTATTTTGGCTGTGGTGGCGGTTTATTGCTATTTCAGGGGCGCAGCTACCTAAATTTGTCCAAAGCTTCTCAGCAGAGGAAACGGACCTGCACACTCACACTGTAAATGTGTTTATCTCCACACCTTAAATGTACTTTTTCAGTGTAGATATATATTCACTAACACCAATGCTATTTAACTTATGGCCCAGGCTGTCAGCTACTGCATTTCTTAGTGTAGCCCCAGCTTCTTATGGTAAAGCAGAACAAGGTTTTAAAAGCTAAAATAAAACATGTTCCAATATCAGCACAAGGATTATAAGCTCTTGTACTGAAACACAGGAGATGGAAAGGCAGTTTAGAGGAGAAAAATAAGAACATGATGGGCGCAGCAACAAGTCATACCGCAATCAGCCAGCAGAGGCACTAGACCTGTGGTGGTTTCAATGTTTAGAGACTTTGGAAGCACTGTCTATGCATTTATATGCAGTCATTGTTTGAAACAAAAGATAAAAGTAACAGTAATATACAATAGTACAAATACTAAAAAAATAAAATCTGTGATGCAGCATTTAAACAAGTGTGTGGCTCCTGCCAGACTGACCATATCCTCCTTTCTGTATCCCGGGGGCAGTGTGTGCTCTTTCTCCCCACAGCGTTTAGCCTCTTCTGAGGTTAGGCCAGACTGAGACATGCAACACACACACACACACACACTGTTATAAACACACATTCCAATATAACACGGGATGCACTGAAATGAACATTTTTGGCCCAAACAGAAATTAGCCAATTTTTTTTTCAGCACTGCATTAATGTACAAGATCAAATCTGCTTTTTTTTTTTTTTTTAAGTTTGTTGGGGTAGAAGGGTAAGGTGAAGTTTTGGGCTACATCTCCATCAAACAAAGTGTTATAAGGAAATTACATTAATCACTGCATTATCTGAGTTGAATCTGAATCTGTTTTTATGTATTAAGGCTCTTTACTTGATAACAAGCATGAAAAAATCTCGCAGATAGCAGCTAAATTACCTGTTCCACCTTAACCCTTGTGTGGTGTTCGGGTCTGTGGGACCCGTTTTCATTTTTCATCAAATGATACTAAAAAAATATATTTTCTAACTCAAACTCATTGGCATTGGCTCATTTTTTTGTGAAAAACATATATCAAAACACATTTTCGATAAACACACACTGTACACCCCCCCCCCCCCCCCACACACACACACATTTATATTACATACAGTATGTTTGGCCAAGGGCTAATAAACATTGCTTCATTTGTAAATTTGAAACTAAACAAATTTTCTACTCATATCTTGAGTTTAATTCATTTTCTTTTACATTTTATTTAAAAACTAATAAAAAAAAGAGTGGCACTTTTTAAAAGAAAAGTAACATAAGAAAGGTAAAGGGCAAATATTAACCATGTAAGCTGTTTATATTGCTTGCAATTTAGGTGAAGCAAGCATGTGTAAAGCATTTTAATGTAAAATTGCTTAATTTTGTTGAATTAAATACAAGTAACAAAGTAAAGGAGTAACAAAAATATGAACACCACACAAGGGTTAAATAGTATAGAAATGACATTCTGTCACCTGTTTAATATACAAGCTGCATGTAAGGATGAAGGGGTCTGTTTACTGTTTGTAAATCGCTCAAATAATTTAAAGAATATTAAGATTATTAATTTTGTACAATATCGCTCAGCCCTACTTGAAGGGCTGTCTGATTTATTAGGGAGAGGATGAGGAAGAAATAATGAGATTGGACCTTAAAATAATTGAGTCATTGTTTTATATTGTTTAAATCAGACAAACACAGAAAGTGATGTTTTTGCCATTTTTTGGCCAAATAATTTTGATTGCAAAATATTCAGTGCATCCCTAAACACACCAAAACATGCGGCACTTATAAACCAGTGAGATCACACTCATAGAAACACATTTATTTAATATCTCCAGTCTCCTACCTCTTTAACTTCAGGTCCAGTGTATTTAGGAGGTTTAGGAGCGAGAGGTTCTGATGAGGGTAAGCTGCCGGCCAGAGCATCAAACGGATCTACAGCAGCCGCCGCCGCCTGCGCAGACAGCAGTTCAGCATCGCACATGCAAACGGGCATGCTCACAAACACACACCAACACAGACACACACTCTGAAAAACACTTAAAGAGAAAAGAAATGTAAAGAGACGACTCACCGGAGCGCTGGCCTTAGCTGCTGGAGGAGGAACTTCCACCTGGACCTGCAGAACAGAACAGGATTACTGTCCTGCGGTCCTGATGAGAGCCAGTTTCATCATAACGGTTTTGATGGTCTTTGCGACTACACTTTCAAGCTCTTATGTTTTTTTCTTTACTTAGTTGAGTAAATATTCACTATTCACTGTATACCTGTAACTCTACCTCTTCACTACTTTACTTTAACTGATGCTCTCAGACACTTTATTAAGAGACAACAATTCAAGGTAAATTAACTCTTGATGAGTTCAGCACAGCTGTTAACTGAAAGCCTGCATTCCAGGAGACTCCACCTCATAAAACTGACTGAGAAAATCCAGCAGAGATGTGCAAAACTGTCTAATTTAAGCAAGATTTGCTACTTTGAAGAATCTGAAATATAAAACATATTCTGGTTTGTTTAATAGTTTTTTAGTTTTCTAAATAATTTACTTTCCATATGTTTTTCTTCCTAGTTTGGATGACTTTCGTATAACCGTAATCTACAGTATAATGCAGAACATTGTAAAGTGTGTCCAAACTTTTGACTGGTACTGTATAGACAGCTCTGGAAAAATAAAATTAAGAGACCACTTCAGTTTCTGAATCATATTCTATAAACTACAGACAACATTTCTCCCAAATTCCACATAAAAATATTCTTATTTAGAGCATTTATTTGCTTAAAATGAGAAATGTCTGAAATAACAAAAAAGATACAGAGCTTTCAGACCTCAAATAATGCAAAGAAAACAAGTTCATATTCATGAGTTTTAAGAGTTGAGAAATCAATATTTGGTGGAATAACCCTGTTTTTTAATCACAGTTTTTTTTTAATCATGCATCTTGGCATCATGTTCTCCTCCACCAGTCTTACACACTGCTTTTGGATAACTTTATGCTGCTTTACTCCTGGTGTAAAAATTCAAGCAGTTCAGTTTGGTGGTTTGATGGCTTGTGATCATCCATCTTCCTCTTGATTATATTCCAGAGGTTTTCAATTTGGTAAAAACAAAGAAACTCTTCATTTTAAGGTGGTCTCTTATTTTTATTTTCCAGAGCTGTATATAGATAGATAGATAAATATAAAAAGATGGAACATTAAGCTGCAAATTAAATACAAAGAAAGATACTTAATCTTCAGAAATGAGGCCCATACGTATGGAACTCTAATATTTTTATATAATAATTTTATTAGACAAAAAGTTAATCTGTATGTTTATATGTATATAAACATTTAAAAATATTCAGACAAAAGGTAGCAGCTGTGTTTTATATATAGAGCTATAATAGTGCAGAGTCATACAGTGCCATAGCAATGACAGAATAAACAATAAAATGTATTTTTTGTGCAATTCTGAGGTGTGAAAAGCAGCAGACTGTGAACAACAGGGTGAGAACTGTTAATGAGAACTGTTAATAAAGTGTGACAGAATCCACAGTAGTGATAAAATACAGCAAGGACATCCACCACTGTATACAAATCACTGTATTAAGATTTTAACATTAGCATAGCTGAAATTTGGGCGTCTTGAGGAGCTTAACCCTCCCTCTCACTAACTATCTGTCCAAAAAAATCCCATTATTTGCTAAGAAAACTGAAATACAAGACTGTCCAGATACACATGTCTGCGATTGTCCATGTAGATGTTGCCATTCTCCCTTTTCTCCATATGTAACACCAGTTATAAAAATGAGTCCATCGCTATGGAAGAGTCTCCCATCCAGTTTTGAAGACACAGAGCACAGAACAAGAAGTGAAGCAAGACAAGAATGTGTAGAAAAAGGACGAAACTGCTCCAAGAATAACTGTTTTATTTATTTCCATTAAGAACAGACAGCTTTTCTGAAGCATATCCTCAAAAAAAGAAAATACCTTAGCTTCTTTTGGCTTTGCATCGTCCTTTTTGGCAGCGCTTCCAGCTCCGATGGTTGTCACTTTAGAAGGTTCCGGTTTGGGGGATGGGATGCTGGTGCTCTATTAGCAGCATATATGCAATTGTTACACCACTGACTCAACAATTAATTCAACAATTAAGCTAGAAGACCATTTCTTGCCAAAAAAAGCAAAAATAAGAGTGCTATAGATGATGCCATAGAAGAACTTTATAGATCATTTTCAATGTTACATTAACAAACATTTTGTAAGCCCTACAATAATTAGTATATGCCTTTTGTGCATTTTGACCCACACAAGGCATGCTTTTTGTGCCCTCGCGATACCAAATACACATAGACACACCCTATTAATCGGTGCACTATAGATCGCTAAAATAGGGCCGGCCCTACATCTTTTACAAAAATGGTTCTTGTATGGCATCCCTCAAGGAACAATTTGTAGCCCCTGCCCAATCTTCTTAGAGATGCTCTGAAGTCCTGTTGATGGCTCCCAAAGTTCTGCTCATAGCTCAGTGAGGAAAAGTAAAATGATCCATGCATGAAAGAACCAAGTATCCATGAATAGAAGTCAGAAGGCCATGGTGCAGAACAAAAGGCCAGGTAGAGAAACACCAATCCCGCATTCCTTCTTTCTTCTCATTCTTACTGAAGCCCAGCACCAGGAAGTGAAACAGCATTCAAAGATAATGCATATTGATCCATTGAAGCAATTAAGAAGCTAGAACATACATCTCAGAAGCACAGAGATCCTGGTTCTATCAGGCCACTTTTATACCTGTGGTTTGTCTTTTGAAGTATCTTTGGGTTTAACTGGGTCTGTAGTGGTGGGCTTCCCTGTTAGCCCACCCGCCGCTCCGCTCCCTGTGCTCACAGATGGAGCTTTATCAGGGGTGATGGATGGAGTCTGTGACCAACAAACACGTGTGAAAGCTGCCAATCTGAATTTTGAGCAGACGTGGCCATGCACAAACTTGCTGAAAGGAACTTTCAGTGGAAAGCGCAGGAGATGCGTGGTGGTGAACATGCGAGAAGGAGCATTTAAAAACCAGAGAAATGTAAAGAACAGCTTCAGGAACGTTAAGAGAGACTCTAAAACGTTAAAACAAGTGCCTACATCTTTTAATATACAGTGGAGTTTAAACGTTTGTGAACCTTTTAGAATTACTTGGATGGTCCATTTTATGGCCTTGTTGATGCTCTAAAATCAACCATACCTTAATCAACCCTTACATCTAACCCTACACCTAACCCTAACCTTGACCCTTAATCAACCCTAAAATCTAACCCTACACCTAACCCTAACCTTAAACCTTAATCAACCATACAATTGAACCCTACACCTAACCCTTAGCCTAAAAAGATATTTAATATGTTTAGGATTTTTTTTTTTTTCTTATCTACTTTTGTGAAAAAAAATCTGATGACGTTTTATGTCAAAATAATGAGAAAATATAAAAAATTTGGTAACACTTTACTTGGATGGTCCATTTGATGGCATCTTTGATGCACAACTGACATTCACCTAAGCTTAAAATCTAACCCTAACCTATATATATGGCTCTGAAAAAAATGAGACCACATCATGATGAGCTTCTTTGTTTGACCAAATTAAAAACCTCTGGAAAAAAATCAAGAGGAAGGTGGATGATCACAAGCCATCAAACCACCAAACTGAACTGCTTGAATTTTTGCACCAGGAGTAAAGCAGCATAAAGTTATCCAAAAGCAGTGTGTAAGACTGGTGGAGGAGAACATGACGCCAAAATGCATGAACTTGTTTTCTTTGCATTATTTGAGGTCTGAAAGCTCTGCATCTTTTTTGTTATTTCAGTCATTTCTCATTGTTTTTGCTAATAAATGCTCTAAATAACAATATTTTTATTTGGAATTTGGGAGAAATGTTGTCTGTAGTTTATAGAATAAAACAACAATGTTTATTTTACTCAAACATAGGGATAACATTTAAATGAATTTAACAAAATCTTATCTAAAAATTTGATGATATTTATTCTAAACTCTTCAGGATTTATTCTAATCCGACAGCGTCACATTTTTGCCGATCACAGATATGTATTTTTGGATTATTTTCCTCAATAAATAAAATACTAAATTACAAAACTATTTTTTTTCTTGTTTTTAAAATTGATTCTACTTATCTACTTTTGATTAAAATATTTCAACATTTTAGGACAAATTTACGCAGAAATACAGCAAATTGTAAAGGATTCACAAACTTTCAGGCACCACTGTATAGAGCAATGCACCATCACTACACCACCAACATTTACTGTAAACCTCACTGTAAAAGTCCCGCCTCTAGCATGGATGAGTGAAGTGACGAAACCAGTTTGATGCATCAGTATCAGGAACATTAAACAAACCCACAAGCAAAACAGAGATCCAGAGAACCAAGGACATGACAAGCATGAGCTGAAGAAGAGCTCAGGCCTGAAGACTGAAACTGGATTTATGAAGAGTGAAAAGGTTAACCCCCCCGAGGGAAAGGAGTTATGAAGTTATGTAGGGATGAAGGGATGAAGCGCTGTGGTGAGAAGCACAGTTGTGGAGATATTAAAGGGAAATTGAGGGAAGAATCCACCAGTCCCAGACGACACATGGAGGTCTACCTTTGGTGAGACTTTAGAAGACCCGCTCTGGGAGCTCAGACCACCGGCTGCTCCTGCAGAACCTCCTCCGCTGACCTTCGCTCCTGCAGACGCCCCTGCGCTCACTGCGGCTGCAGTGCTGGCTGCAGTGCTGGCTGCAGTAGTGGCTGCAGCAGGCTTTGCAGCAGAACCTGCAGTGGATGATGCTGATGCAGCTCCTTTCTGCAATGCAGATATGCAACTGTCTATCATAGAGGTTCTCAAGCTTCTTAGATCATCAGGTACCACAATTATGATCAAACTAAAGCCCTGGATACACTACACAACTATTAATGTGGTAACAGATCTCACACTTCTCCTAGTATTTTTGTAATAACAATATTCTTGGTGAATATACTACTGCGACAAAATTTATATCAAAGTTTTATTTAGTATAAATGTTTTATAAATCAGTAAAAATAAAAACTTGACTTGATTTTGTGTAAAATAATAACAGTGTAACAAAATGTAAAATGTAGATATTTAGGGCATGCATATAAACAAAAATCAAAAATACAATACTGACTGCATTTAAGAATATTGCTATTATCATGGTATAATTTGTTTTACTGTATTAGGATTCTTTGCAATATTAGAGTGTATGACACAATAAAGTACAACCCTATACACTAGGGGTGGGCGATAAGGTATTTTTGCAATAATGATACTCATGTTGATATGACAAAACACTGAATTAAAAAAAAAATATTTCAAGAATACACTACTGCAACAAAATAAAAATTAAATGTTATTATCATATACAATATGATATGGCACACCCCTAACTTAAATATTAAAAATTACAAGAATAGTGTCAGATTTGTTAATGATCCAGAATGTCATACTAATCATATTAATAATGCACTCCAAAAATCTCCATATATCCAGGATTAAAATAAAAAATGATACTGGACAGATATAATCTCTAGTCTCCAGTAGATATATAATGGGAAATGAGAACAGTGTGAATTTTTCTTTTGCTAAAAACAGCAAAAAAGTAGAACCCTTATTACCCTTATTATTTCAGGGTATAATATCGTAGCAGATTTTAGACTGTTTAGATTGTTTATCTCACACTCATCCATCACTCACTAATAACCAGGCTTAAAACACTACTAGGTATGAGTGATATGGCCCAAAAATATCATAATATTTTAGTATAGTTGCTATTTTTAAAAGTTTTATTTAGTATAAATGTGAGTAAAGTAACCGAACAACAAACATTTACCACAAAACTAATCTGCAGCATATTTAGTGCATGCATATAAACTATAAACAAACAAAAAAACTAAATAAACTAAATAGCAAACAAATACAAATTTGAAAATATTCAAGTATATTGCTATTATCATGATATAATTTTTTACTGTATCAAGATTCTTTGTGATATTATAGTGTATGACACAATATGGAACACCCCTACTATACACTACATGACTAAAATGAACGGAACACACCCAAAACAAAACACCCAAATTCACTTTAACTAGTAAAGAAAGCACAACAATTTGCTGTGATCAGCATCTGTTCCAGGCTTTGTGCTGACCCAAAACAGAAGTAACAAGAAAAACATTTTTGGGTGAGAAAACAGGGTTAGAACTGTCTGTACAAGCTGAAACTGAGAAAATCAGCTGGAACGGAGAAAAACTGGGCTCTGTGGAGGCTGTGCTACATACAAGGCTGATATTAGCTTCCTATTATTTCCATTCCACCTTAAAAAGTGCAGCAGCATGGGACCTGTACTAGTGCCAGAGTGCAGCTGCCTCATTATTTTAAGGGGCAGCTAAAATTTCAAAAAGGCAAAAAAAAAGGGAGGGGTAATTTGGGAGGGCACTGAGTGATGTATGGGTTTAGAGTCAGGGCAGAAGGAACAGCTGATTGGCATGTAGTTTAGGATGCAATTTTGTATATATTTTATTTAGCTGACTTTCACTTCTTAATCAACATTTAACACTATAAACAACATCCTTAATAGCAAAAAAAAAACATTTAAGCAGTACCCAAAACATACTACTATTTATCAATCTGTCAGCTGTTCTGAGAGCTAGAAAACAGGAATTTAACAATAAGGCTAAACAGGAGAACTCAAACTGCTGTGGGTCACCATGACAAAACAAGGGCAACTGGGTAGAATTCTGTTTTTAAACAAAAAGAGGGAAATGAGTCAGAAGGCAGATTCCTCTCCAGGGAAACGCCATGTTCTGTTATCCAGCCTGACTGAACATCCACAGATCCCACAGATTCCAGCTCCCCCCAGCGACTAGAGGATAGCGGTTACCACACCAGCAACACAGACTTCGAAGAAATGCTCTTTTAACCAGATTTAATTACTCTGTAAAGAAATAGCATTAATTAGCATGAATTAGCAGGTCTGTTAGTAGCCATTAATATTCTGTTGCATTAACATTCAGCTCACATGAACAGCTGAACTAATAATGCTTTAATAAACATTAATATCCTGCACATTATAATATACATGGATGGAATACTGTAGATGCAAATTTAACAATAGGGATACATTTTTTAACTTTGTGCCAATATTCACAACAATTGACTTTTTTAATCTAATCAATTAAATACAGCTCTGGAAAAAAATAAGAGACCACTTCAGTTTCTGAATCAGTTTCTCTGATTTTGCTATTTATAGGTTTATGTTTGAGTAAAATGAACATTGTTGTTTTATTCTATAAACTACAGACAACATTTCTCCCAAATTCCAAATAAAAATATTATCATTTAGAAATGATTGAAAAAAAAAAGATGCAGAGCTTTCAGACCTCAAATAATGCAAATAAAAAATAAGTTAATATTCATAAAGTTTTAAGAGTTCAGAAATCAATATTTGGTGGAATAACCCTGTTTTTTAATTACAGTTTTTTTTTCATGCATCTTGGCATCATGTTCTCCTCCACCAGTCTTACACACTGCTTTTGGATAACTTTATGCTGCTTTACTCCTGGTGCAAAAATTCAAGCAGTTCAGTTTGGTGGTTTGATGGCTTGTGATCATCCATCTTCCTCTTGATTATATTCCAGAGGTTTTTAATTTGGTAAAATAAAATAAATTCATAATCTTTAAGTGGTCTCTTGTTTTTTTTCCAGAGCTGTACATTTTATCCCATTGTGATTAGCAATTAGGGCACCAAATCTAATTTTATTCACTGGATACAATTGTCTCCTATTTTCTCCACTGGAAAGGGGAGTTTTGGGACACTGTCAAGTAGGGGTGCCTCTTATTTTATTTAATATTTGTATTAGTTAATATAGTTAATAAATCAGATTTAAGACCTTAGAAATGCTATACTTTACAGCAAATGATGTACATAACATCTAGTGGATGTTCTTTATTTTGTGACCAACTATTATGATAAATATATATACAAAAGTGCTTCAAAATGACTTTGATTCAAATCAAATTTTACATTGACTTCCATTGAAAGGTAAAAAATGTTTATTTTGGAGGTGCAAGAATTGTATAAGCATTTATATGCTGCGCAAATCATAAATCATATGCACTTGAGTTAATTAGAGGGAGTGTATTAAATTGTATGAAATATTGTCAGTGGCTGCCATGTTGAACGTACAATATATACTGCTCAAAAAAATAAAAGGAAGACTTAAACAAAGGGAAACAGGAAACAGGACCGAACTGATACTGGAACCTTGGAAAATAGGCCAATAGGAACACAGAGCAGGAAGTGAGTTAACACACCGATCCCACTTATTACAGAGAAGCAGAGATGACCTGTGATCTGTACTGATGATGAGGTCAGGGAGAAAGAGTGATATGGGGGAGTGTAAAAGGGCTGATTAGTTCTGCACTTACCTCATATTCTGCAGGCTTTACAGTGGACACCGGCGCTGCTGGGGTGGGCGTGGTCTGTTTGGCTTGAGACTAAGGAAAGAAAAGAGAAAGAGAGAGAGAGATTCAGTATACTGGTGCTACTTCGTGACGATATTGTGTTGACGCCATTTCTCCATTACAATACCAAACTCATTATATTACTGTTCCATAATAGCACCGGCATGCACTCACTGTGTAACTATAACTGAAGAGTGCAATATTTGGCAGCAATGAGGTCAACTTTCAAGCATAGCAGCAGCCAAACAAAGATAAAATACACAATGCTGAATGCAGCATGTTGTCACTGTGATGCAAAAACACTCATGCCTCCACTTTTTATTTATTTTTTAATTTTTTAGACCCTTTTAGGCTCTTTGCTATCTTACACCCTGTCAATAGTCTATTGTTACACCATACATAATGTGTATTTTTTGCGCCCTGGCGATACCAAAGACACACCCACATGCCCTAATTTACACACTATACTGTGTTTTTGAGTATTAACACTGTATCGCAAAACAAAATATTGTGATTCTTTTGATATACTGAGGTTTTCTTACACCCCTACTTGACTTTAATAGACACTGAAAGATGCTGTTATGTATTAAGTGTATTAAAGGAGCACTAAACCCCTGATTTTTGCTGACTTCACCCTTAGTTCAAATTTTAAAAAGGCTAAAAAAAAAATGGGAGGTATATTTTGGGAGGGGTACTGGGTGATGTATGGGTTTAGAGGTGGGGCAAGAGGGCGAGCTGATGGGCTGAGCTGCAGTAGCAGCAGTGTGCCACTGATAGCGGTGAGATGCAGACAGTTGGACATTGTCAGCAGGAAGGTGGTATTATTGATTGACTGATTTGCATATTGTGATGTGTCTGCCTACCAAAGTATACAGAAACATCATCCTCGTCTATAGCACAGCTGAACCTGAGAGGGCGCTGCAGAGGCAGAATTACCACAACAAAAGCGCTATTTAAAAAGTTAGGTAATGTTTATAAAATTTTAAGCAAGACTGGTATGTTTCAGTACTTCAAAGGAACACATTTCGGCTATTACTGGAAAAAATATGGTTTATGAGTTTATACCATACATCGTTATTTGTATCCTTTACTCTAACTTCCATGTCATCACTGTCCAATTAAAAACAAGCACCTTTTTTGTAGATATTTAGTTTAACACATGATTTGAGCACAAACTCTCTCTTACACTGTGTCAAAATTTAAATAGAAAAAAAAATCTAATAGAAATTCTTGAAAATGACCTTAAATAAACTTTTTTTTTTTACATTAACTTTCATCGAACTTAAGAAGGACTTATCTTGCTCTTGTAAAGTTGCAGTTTTGGAGATGCATGTATTTCATTGGACAGCTCTTTACAGACTGGAATGTGCCTTTAAACCATTTACACAGACAAAGCTGATGAGGGTGTCAAGTGTGGAGTTAGGTGTGGAATGTGGTGGAGTGAGGAATCACCGTCCATAGAGTTTATTGTTCTGTTTATTCACATTTCAGAGCGTTAAAGATCAACGCTGCATTATGACAGTATAAAAAAAATCTTATTAGTCATTCTAAGTGCTTTTGGGCAGTGCTGAACAGATCAGTGGAGATTTTTAATTGTGTACTATGTGGTCAGTATTTTCAGTGACAGAACCAGTTCAGTGAGTCTACATACCACTGGAATGAAGAAGACTGCTACTGTAGACAAACAGAAAGATCATGAAGGTTCATGCTATCTTAAAGGGGAACCTAAAATGCAAGACTGTGTGAATCTTAGTATGGATGAATACTAAGATTTCAGGACAATGAAGAAAACTATGTGTGTCTCCTTCAAAGTAAAGTCTGTGAGAAAATAACAGAGAAAAAAAAGGCTGTTTTGATTGATTAATGGATGGACAGATGGGTTGAGGTATAGATGGATGGGTGGATAGATAGATAGATGTATGTCAATTAGGGGAGAAAAAAAGGATAATTTATAACTATACACCAATCAGAGAGAGAGAAAAAAGGCAAAGCAGTAAATGAGTGTTAGGTGGGTACCAGGCTAAAAGCTAACCAAGCTAATCAAGCTAACTGGCTACAATCTGTTAGCAATTTCAGCTAGCTTAGCACACACTGCCCTGAAAGGTCACTGTGGGCAGGGGGGACACTATAATGACAGTGATGATATTCGGTAAGACTCTAGAGAAATTATTCCTTTTTTAAAAATGTTAATATGTCTATTTTTTGGTATGTTTCCCAATTTATAGGCTAAGCTATGCTAGGCTAATGTTTTCTATGTAATGTGACAACTGTGAATCATCATGGTGATGTGAAATTGTCCATAAAATAAGATCTTATTGTTTCTTTTTTTTATTTTTTTTTTTATTACAAGCCTTACATAAAAATGCACATTTCATTTTAAAATATTTGAACTTTTTAATGGATGATATACAGTCATACAGTTCTTTGCCTTTTATATGAGCACATATAACACAACAAGGACCATCACTACTTTTTGGGCTTTACACAGGAAAGCAAAAAAAAAATGTTGGTTTGTGTAGCATTGGAACAGAAGTTAAAAGATGTGTGAAAGACTACAGCAGCAGTGAAACTGTAGCGAAAGCAGATAAAAGTAAAATCTCTGCAGTAATACACAATTTAATGCAGCTGCCAATATCGAGAGTGGGTCAAACTTATCAATGCCATGTTCATTTATTGAACGATTAGCCTTTATTATAAATATTGCAACAGGCCTGGGCTTGTGACACTGCATCTTAGCATCTTTAATCTCAATTAAAGTCCTCGAATACTCAATGCATTTCATAGAACCTTTAAGACTAAAGATGTCAGATATGGATTAATGAGTATCAGGACAATATCAGTAAAAAATTATTGGATACTGGAGGGAGAAATAGATTAAACACAATTAATTTGATTCTGCTTTTAGATGCTAAATTTAAAAATAAAGTGGCCCTCAAAGCAGAGTGTGAAGTGAAGAAGTGTTGTTCCTCTGTAAAAAAAAAAAAATCATCTTTAGACCAATCAGATGTCTTAAAGCCCTCTCATTACTCATTATTCTCCGTATAACAGTTCTTAATACAGAGCTGATCTAGACTCAACAGGAAACAATCTCACACACACACTACAAACCTAAACACTGACAGAGGAGGAGGAAGCTGATGATAAACACACATTTCTTATCACGTTTCTCTCTTATTTTTTGTTTGATTTAATTTCATTATCTGAATTTAATTATTTATCAATGCTTATCAGAATTACTTCTGTTTAGGAATTATACTGAAGCTTGAGTTTATGAGATTACGGATTCCAGCAGAACAAGGGAGTGGAACGATAACTCAAACTGCTGCTTGTGAATGAACTCTCACACTTTTGGACTCTTTTTAAACAGTGAACAAGCCAAAGCAGATTCTGGTCTTGTGTTTGAAGCATGTCTCTATTCTGAGCACAATGAGATCATAGCATGGAACCTGCTTTAGATACGAGCATGTAGAGGGCATGGAGGAACAGTACTGGAACTAGAAGTGAAAGTATTGGCACTGAGTGTACCAGTCTGCAAATATACATTTGGACACACCTTAATTAAGTGGTTTTTCATTATTTTAAAATGTTTCTGCACTGTAGATTAATACTAACATCATCCAAACATGAACAAAAAACATATGGAATTATTTAGGAAACAAAAAAAAGTGAACCAACAAGTGAACGGAATATACGGTCTATATTCAATATATTCAGGTAGTCAGCTGACCTCATTCTTTCAGCACATACTGTTGCTGAACCTAAACCTGCAGACCAACTTCAGCTGCTTCTATTCTTATCCTGATGCTCCATCTCTATGGAACAGGGTAAATCTGGACTAATCAGACTCAGCACATGATCTTCTTTCATTGCTCCAGAGTCCAACCTTTATGCTTTTTAGCAAATTAAAGCTGTTTTTGCTGGTTATCCTAACTGATAAGTGATTTTCGTAAGGCTATACAGCTGTTTATTCCCAATCCCTTAAGTTCCCTTTACATTGTATGTGTGGAAATGCTTTTACCTTCCCTATTATACATATGTCTAAGTTCTAGTGTTGTTTACTACAATTTGATCATCATCATAATCATCATCATTAAAGTTAAATTGAGTCCAACCCTGTGTTGAGAGAGATTGCCAGGCTACAGTACAAACAAAGGTGTACACTCACTAAGAATCTATGTGTGCTGGTTAAAGCCACACACAGTACATTATTTTAAGCACCAATGCAAACTGAAGACAGGTTCTGTAAGCCTTATTTTTATAGAGACGCCCAGAGATCACTGTCAGAGGAAGGTAAACACATCATTCATCAGAACACAAAGCACCCTGGGAAGAGAATGCAGGGCAGGTCCAGTTTAAGAGGATATTATTAATATTAGAAGAGCATTTTACCATCACTTAGTCAGAAAGTTGAATGTAGCATGGACAAGAAATGATATGATGATGATGATGATGATGATGAGATTAAACCAATAGGAATGAAACCACATATAAAAGCATGTATTGCCTGGGAAGGATCTGGCAACCATGGTGTTTTTAACCCCTTAAACCCCTGGTTAACTATTGTAAAGCTGTTCAGTCAAGTTAAATCCCACAGGGCTCTATTTTAGGGTCTATGCAACTAATGCATCTTAAAAATGTTTAAAATGTGAAACTTATATAGATGTACTACACACAGAGTGATATATTTTAAGTATCTATTTCCTTTATTGTTGATGATTATGGCTTACAGCCAATGAAAACCCAGAAATCTGTGTCTCAGAAAATTTGATTCACTGGAAAAGATTCCTGGAAAATCCTACAGCACTTCATGCTTCCCTCTGCTGACAGTGTTTTATGGGTATATGATTTCATTTTCCAGCAGGAGTTGGCACCATGCCCACACTGCCAAAAGTACCAATTGGTCTTGCATAATATTCTAATCTCTGAGATACTGATTTTTCATTGGTTTTCATTGGCTGTAAGCTTTATAATCATCAACAATAAAATAAAATTTAAAAACGCTTAAAATAGATCACTCTGTGATACTCTACTTTTTACATATTGCTGACACAGATGTGCAAATGCACACACTTGGCTTGTCTAGATTCTGTAGATAAGTATTGCCAATACAATAGGACTCTCTGGAATATATGAAACACGAATCTATTGGTATCAGGTAGGCCTGTCACAATATAGATTATTGCAATATCGATTTATCGTACAATAAATGAACATGACCTCAATCATTTTTGATAATAGTGATATCGTCTATTGTGTTTATTTGTATGTTTGCTCACATATATAACAATGGACAGTATTTTAGCCAGTCATGCTTCAATAACTGTGACTCCATACACACAGTGTGGAATAAAATAGGTGAAGAAATAAATATATAATACCCAAACTTATTATAATAAATAGTTTAAAAATACATTTTTTTGTTGCCTTTAAAAAGTGTATAAGAAATTTTCTTATGCTATTATCATTATTTGGGATGAGCTAAATGGTGATCATCCAACATCCTGACCTCACAATCATTCTTGCTACTGAATGCAATCAAAGCATCACAGCAACCGTGTACTAAAAGCTCCAAGAAAAGCATGATAACCTCTTTTTAATCCCCTCGATTTTAGAAAAAACAAAACCTCCCTATTCTGATTCTGGTGTGCTGCTAATAAATCTCTATGTGCCTTTAAAACCCCACTGAGCCCAACCCACGTCGCCCCAAGCACAATCATATGACCCAAGCAGCCAAATCTGCCCTCACACTCTCAGCCTAAATGCCTCAGCGTATCCGTGAACAGAACACCCTCATATTCATCTTCTGAAAACACAACATGATATCACTGTAAACAGAATAGAATAGGAGCCACAGGTTTTATACAGCCCCTCCCACCCCATACACACACACACACACACACACACACACACCGGCGGCAGCTTCGGTTACTGGCCTCAGACCATCATTCAGTGACGACACACTGGCCGGCACAGCTGCGTATCCGACACACGGATCACTGTGACCACCCTGAACCTAAACTCCGGCACGCAGGAGCGCGAGGGTGAAAATAGAAGCAGCTTTAAAAGAGAGTCTGTAAAAAGAAGCAGCACCTCTTTAGCTTTGATTCCATAAGACTGTCATTTGATATAGATATATGATATATATTATATGTGCAGTATAATCTGAAAAAAGAGGAAGTTTCAACAAATATAAACTTATACTACATATATTAGCCTCAGTGCTCAGTTTCACTCTGCTTTCACTGTCTCGAAATGTTGTAAATAATTGTTTACAACATGGACATGGGGTTAATTAGGGGTCCAAGAAAATATCAACATTGTATCACTTTTACTGTTGATGATTATGGAGCTTACAGCCAATAAAAAACCAAAAATCAGTGTCTAAAATAAATTTGAATATTATAAAAAAAAAAGACCGATTGGTACTTTTGGCAGTGTTGGCAGTGTGCCAAGTCCTGCTGGAAAATGAAATCCGCATCTCCATAAAAGTTGTCAGTAGCAGAGGGAAGTGCTGTGAGATTTTGTGGGAAAACAAAACTGCAATAAAACACAGTGGATCAACACCAGCAGATGACAGACATGACTCTCCAAACCATCACTGATCATCAGTAAATTTTACATTTTATTTGTAAATCAAGGGATCAGAGTCTGGAGGAAGAGTGGAGAGACACACAGTCCAAACTGCTCGAGGTCTAGTGTGAAGTTTCCACCAATCAGTGATGGTTTGGAGAGACATCTGCTCTCTGGCCATTTTATCTGCTACCGTAAACAAATATTGAACCAGCAGGTCTACATTAAAAGTTTATACTCAACAATGACAAAGTAAAACAATGGAAAATTAAAAACAAAGTTTTCTTTCGAGACTATTTTACCATACACTGTTAAAAATAAAGGTGCTGCAGATGGTGCTGTTAGTGGTGCCACATATGAACCACTTTTGGTCCATAAATAACCAAAATAATGTTTGTAACCTTTATGAATTTAGTCCTCAAAACATCAACAGCATCTGGGGCCATTAATATGTGTTATGGAGTATATTATACATCATGTTATGCATATTAGGGCTGCAACGATTAGTCGATATAATCGATGATTATAATGCATATTGACAAAAATAATAATTATAACAATATTGGTAGCTTTTCTCAGAACCTTATTAACCCTACTGACACCTACAAACATGATTAACTATTAATCTAAATGAAGAATCTAATGCAAATTATTTGGAAATCCACAGGCTGCAATTTTAGCTACTATAAGACTGGTGTTAATTATGAAAATATTTAGTTATAAAAGAGTAAAGAAGTGTGAGCTTATACACAGAGCAAATCCATGCTAAACACCCACATCATAAATCAAGCTTTGCAGCACACACCACAGACACTCTGAGGGTTACACAGGTTGCTACTTGCAAACGCCCAAGCCTGTAATCTTAAAAATGTGAAGCTGTGAGTGGCAATTATTCTTTTATCATTGCTTTTGAGTTCTGAAGACTGCATGCTTCTATTTTTAATGCAAAAGTACAAAAATCTCTTAGCATTTTACACAAACACATCTCTGCATGTACACATGCAGGTTAACATGCTAAATCAGCATTTGCAGTCATCTTTAATCCATCTTAGATTATGACCACCACAGTCCTAGAAACTAGTATAATGTCCCATGACTTTTGTCACATCCCATAGAAGCTTAAGAACTGCCTCCTGCACTGAATGTGGATGTGATTGCTTTGTTGTCTACCAGAGTTGCTTGTCTGTTTGCACGGACAATTCTAGCCAGATGTTGCCGGTCACGATCATAACCACCCACTGCGCTGTCCACTGTGGGTGGTAATATTAGCTTTGTATGACGTTTTTGTGGTACACACTTGACACTTTGGATTGAGGAATGCCCTTCTGCTAAAATACTCTTTTTCTTGTTCTTTGTGAAATACAACTACCATTATCTGCAGTAGCTGGCAAAAGAAAATATTCAGAAAAACGAGTCAATCAGGAAAAGCACCGTGTCTACGTCAACCCGTGAATTAGTATTCATGGCCCCGCCCACCTTGGCTCGGGAGCGCCAACAGGCAGAGCTGAAGCCGGGTAGTGACACCGCCTCGTCAGATAGGAGCTAAATAACAGCACTAGAAACAGCATGGCAGCAACAATTCCTGTGTTATTTGTGCGAATAACACATCAGTGTTACACGCCTTACCCTTTGTAATTCAGAGCTAAGAAACTAATGGTTAGAATTTGTCTATAGAGGAACAACACCAGTCAAGTACAACTGAGACAGGTAGGTGTATTTTTAGAAAACTTCTATCTACCCCCCAAAACACTCCTCCACTGGACTAAAGCAGTGTTATACTGGATCACCAGTGCACTCTGGCATTTATTCAAACTAGAGACCACAACTACACATTTTAAAATGAATGAGAAACCTATGTAATATGTAATGATACCTTTTAACACAGTGGCCAGCATGCCATCCAACCTACCTCATTCACAAGATAACACCTCACAACTTATACATGAAAGTATGGACGCTCCAAAGCCGTCCCCTGAAGCCAAACTACATGATCAATTTAATGAACATACTTCTGGTACGACTTTGTATGACAGTATATTTGTAACTGTAATTAGATGATTGAGGCTAATCTGGATCTGATCATCGCTACTGTGAAGAATTCGAACTATGCAAGCTCCTCCAGCATGTCGTATTTCACATCGAACCGCTAAAATTCCACCTTTATTCATTCAGTTTTACCACAGTCGATTTACACCGAAACCAGATGTCCCTGCAGATCACACAACTGGACTCCCTGCCTCTAAATCTCCACAAACTGGTTTGAGCGTCTGAGCCACAGCCCAGGTTTTAGCTCAGTGCCAATCTCTCCCATGGTTGGTGGAGTCACCAAGCCTTAGACACACCCAGTGTGTGTGGTGTGTGTATACAGGTTATATGGGCTGTGTGGAATATGCCACGCAAACACTAAAAAGACAATGCAACATTAAATGGACAGTCCATTACAGGGTACAGTGCAGCTTAGTCACTCCAAAACTGTACATGGAACTAAAGCTCAGTCTGTTAAGTGAGTTATGAGAACATTCTGTTCTTTACTGCAGTTTTAATAAGCCAGTTTCTCAATCTAACATTTAACAAGCAACACTGGCAACACTATTCCCACCGAGAGCTAACGCCGGCTCTCTTTATTTCAGCGTTCTGTCCTTTTCCTCCACATTCTCACTGTTTTTTTTTTCTTTCATCAAAAGAAGTGATGACTAATGCTTGGCCCCACCCCTGACACCACATAAACACAAGCACACACATTCCCACTATTGCCATGGAAAGTAAATACAGTGGGTGGCACAGGCCTGGCAAACGCTTTAGGCCATGGATGAGCTTCTGGAACTAGTACTGCATAACTTTCAGCACTGTCCTGTTCCTGTACGATATTCTAGGCTGCATAATTGCACCATGACTAATGGCTCAGTAGCCAGTATTCAGTGATGTGGCATATATATATATATGCAGCTTAATTTTATCCATATACATTTTATCTGTATATTTTTAGGGTATATTTGCCTTAAAAAATGTATAAGCTTTGCATAGTGGCATATTACACTGAAACTGTTGTACAGGTCGCAATGTGCAAGTGTCTAAACAACATGTAATCCTAAAAATGTAAAGAGTTGCAGTTGCTCATTAATGATTGGTTCTGTGCTTAGCCGACTGCATACTTATATATTTTTTTTTACAATAGGTTTTATATGCATGCAAAAAATACAAAGGTAGCTGAATGTAGGGCGAGAAAAAGACTGACTAAAACCTTCAACCCTAACCATCTTACACTGAACTCCACTCTAGCAAGACTGCAACAGTGAAATCACCTGAAAATCGTTTGGTCTAAGGTTGGCATTAGATGTGACCACTCAAAGACCCTGATATTCCAAGATTACTGACCTCCAGATCTGTAGATCCATAATGTTTAATAAGGCATAAATAAGGGAAATCAAAAGGTAAATTACATAAAAATAACATATTCACAGACAATATTGGCCTATACTCTTAAAAATACAAAAGCAAAACTGATTATTTGTGTTATATCACAAAAGAACCACTTTTGGTTCCATAAAGAGCCTTCTTTTAGAGCTTTCACGCATCTCTAAGCCAAACATGGTTCTTTATAGATTGATTCTTCTACAGTTTTAATCAAAGAACCATTTACAGCAGCTTTATATTTATAATCAGAATGGCACTGAATACGTAGGACTGGATGATATGGTACAAAATGATATCAAAATATAGTTTTTAATTTTGGTGTTGATATATAGAAATTTAAACAGCATAAATGCCACAGAAAAAGTGCCTAGAATGGATGTCTGTTGTTATAAATTTCTTAATAAAATGGATCTACAAATTCATGAAATGTGCCCTATGATAAAAGAAATGTAAAAATCATATCAGAATTATTAAACCATTTTTTATTGTGACATGTCCAGTCCTATTAAGACCATAACCAGACTAATCAAATATAACGTGTTACATTAAGGACTTAACTACACCCAACAGTTAGCCTGACAATCCCATTCAAAAAGATTTAAGCTAAGTAGCATATAGGTACTTTAGATTTCCTCTAATGCAATGCTTTAATGGAAATCTTTCCAGGCTTCTTAAATATTAAATACCCATACTCTACTGCCACATTTCCCATAAGTATATGAAAGCAACAGCAATACACAGCATAGTATACAGCTTATGATACGTATTTACTCTGGGCATACTTTTTATATAACTTTTTTTCTAGTGTTGTTTGTGGATGTTTTCGATAATTGGTTGCATAATAGGAACACATAATGGCATCCAAATGGCATCAAAAAGGAACCATCAATAACCCATGGCTTAAAAACAATTGTGAAAGCTACTAAACTACTATTTGACAACAACAAGCACTGCATTTCATATACTGACCACTTTTAGATGATAGTTTCTCAAAGTAAAAGTCGAAAAGTCGAGGAAACTAAGAAACTAAGAAACTAAGAACCCAAGAAACCGCCCTGCAACTGAGAGACACAAGAAACCAGACCAGACCAAAGCAAATTTGTGTTTGAAAGCTACTTTCAAGGCTTTAGTTTCATCATACAACCTCAAAAAAGCAGTTTTACAAAGTTTTTCAATCTAACAAACAGCATTAAGACAAAATACAAAACAGGCACTGACTCTTAAAGTCCAGCTGTAAGTTTTAACCCTCATATTTTCCATTAACTGCAGAGTTGGCAGCTCTTCTCCAACACTGCAATCAGGTAACTTAGAGCAGGAAACCACTAACAGAAGACAGAAGGGCCATGCGAGTACATACCATCTGGGTCTGAGAGATAGATCTGGCTCCTTTAGTACAGATCCTTACAGGCTGCTAAGTCCTGAGTCCAAAAGCATAAAATTAAAAGTTAAAAAATGAAGAAATGAAGAAATCCTCTGACCAAGTCTGACAACTGTAACACAGACAGACACAGACAGTATATCTCTCTCATACGCACACATACACATACACACACTCCTACACACTTAAAGCTTAAAGGAACACACCCCACCAGCAACAAAAATGAAGTTCCTAGCCCCTCCCACGAACCCGACCAGATGAACAGGACTAGTCAGAACCCCTCCCCTACCCTCCCCTCCTGTCCTGTCCTTTCCTTTCCTTTTTTTACCCCTCCCTCATTTGTAACAACAGCACTCAGGCATGCTCTCCCATTGGCTGCTGGAACTGCCTGTCCCGCCCACTCTCAGTGCTAGCCAGGAAACATAAACAAAACATACATAATTTCCATCTGACCAAAAGGAAGAGGGTCTCTCCTCGCTCTGCTCTGGTCACAGTTTAGAAGCTATAACATGCTATAAGAAGCTTCTGAGCTGGTCTAGCTCTGTGCCAGCCCTGTGCCAGCCTTGTGCCAAACAGTCTTGTGCCAAAAAAGAGTAATGAATGTCTGCACAGAGAGCTAAACAAGGAAGGATGTGGCTAAAGCTACACTACAGGCTAAGATCTGAGGCCTAGCTGAAGCCCGAAGCCTGAAGCCTGCCTGGCAGGGTGTGCCTAATACACTCACTGCTTAGGAATCTACACCACTGAGCTCCACCGATTACCAAAAACACACCACCACCACTCGACCCCACCCAGAAATACTGAGAGAAAACAAAGTGAGAAAGAGAGAGAGAGGGGGGAAAAAAGAGAAAGACAATACAAAGGCCTGAAAGGAAACAGAGAGTGAAGGGAAGTGAGAGAAGAACGTACAAGCAAGAGAACCAGCAGCAAACCGAGAAGAGAAAGAAGGTCAAAAACCAAATAAAGTACATATATCTGCAGGTCTGAACACAATAAGCACTCCTTTAGTGCGCTTAGCTGCTGCAGTGAGGCTGCTTGGACCAAAGCCAGGCCTTATGCAAGAGGAAAACACATGGTTTAAACGGAGACTTCACAGTGCGTTGTAACCCACCGTTTAAAAGCACTTCTAAGCCTCCGAAACAAAAAGCTGAGCTGGTCTGATTGGCCTAAACTCTCAGGCAGGATGCCAGCCTACATAAAAAAGCCAACTGACACACTCAGAACAGTGTAATGTAATGCAGCTCAGTCCAGATCATTTCCTAGGAGAATGGCGCCACCTGTTGCATGGCTGAAACACATAAAAGAGCATGTTTCCTGACCAAAGCCAACATCTAAAAGCTCATCAAAAGCAATTGAGAAGTAAAAGGAAGTGACACAACGTGTCTGCGTAGAGCTGCAGTGATGCAAGCATGAATCAAATAAGGTGGTAACCTTACTCACAAACCAGTTCTTGTTAAGACACGAACTGAAAAGAGAAGCGTAGGTAAAAGGCGTAAGTAAAAGTGTCAGCATGTTAGTAATCGCGATGAAGCGGAGAACAACAGCCCTGCCCATCTTCACCTCCTGATCTGAGGTCAAGCGAGGAAAGATTTCAAAACTTCAAAATTATTTATTTTATTTGGAGATATATTCTAATTTTTTTAGACAATATTTTGACATGGCAACTCATCAGACGTGGATTGTGAGGTGATTTCTAATTATGTTGAACTGCTTTATCAATAATTTGAGATTTTTGAAGCTGTTATAAGAAAATTTGCAATTAAAAGATTTCCAAACACCTGTTTCAGACAGTATCAACATTCATAGACAGACAGACAGACAGACAGACAGACAGATAGATAGATAGATAGATAGATAGATAGATAGATTATTTGATGTAATTTCTTGATATTTTTAAAATATTTCTTAAGATATATTCTCAATATTTTTAGACAATATGTTGACATGGCAACTCATTGTAAGAGGTTTGTGAGGTGATTTCTAATTATAGAATTAGAAATTTCTAATTATAGATTATTCTTTGAAGCTATGAGAAATGAAAAAAAATATGTTTCATTATTATGAGAAAATTTGGCATTAATTTTTGCTTTTGTAAAAAATCATATACTGACCTTATCGTTGTCATTATTTTGAGATCATTTTAAAAATATATATTTTTATGTTAAGATAGTGCCTCTTACTTTTATTTTATTTTATAACTTATTTTATAAGTTTTTAATATTTTGAGATGACAGGTCATTGTTTTGACATCTTTTCTCATGTATTTTTAACAACAATAGCAATGCTGAGTTTACACTGCTGAATAAAACTGCTAATACCTCACTAAGGCTAGATCAGATGTGGCTATTTTGATGGTTCACAAATGTAAGTGATCTGTATCTGTGTGTAATGTGAACGAATCTGTCCCTGAAACACTGCCTCACATGCTGCACATTGAAACCTGTATAAACGCCTCCTTCTTCACCAACAACATGCTGCTCTGAAGGTTATGCTCAGGTCGAGGAGGAGAATAAATGCCAGTCAGTTTGCTTTTGCTGTTTTTTGCAGCTATAGCTGCACAGCTGCACCCAGAGATGCAGTGTGAGTACGAGAGAGAAGCACGTAGCGCTAATGCTAATGCTAATACATAAAAGCATGAAGTCGCATGAACTCAGATTTGACCGTTCACATTCATGTTGCATGTCTATAGATTGGATAAGAATTCGATTTAAGACCACATATGAAAGTGACTCAAATTTGATTGGAAAAAGTCAGATTTGGCACGTTCACACAGCTATGAAAAATCAGATCTGAGCCACATTGAACAAAAAATCTGATTTGAGTCACTTCAGCTTGGAAATGTGAACTATGGGAGGAAGTTGAGGCCAGACTTAATCTGTATTCCCAGATTAATTATGTGAATGAACGCATTAATGTTGACAGCACTCCCTTATTTTAAGGTTATGTCTTCAAACAAAAAATAGAAAAGGTGTCACATTGTGTCCACTAAAACCACAAAACATGCATGACATATACCAGCCTTTAAATAGCAGAGCTAGCAAGGTCACTGCTGCCCCCAGCAGCAGCAGCAGCTTTTCTCTCTGAGACGTGTGTAAAATCTGTTTATGAGCTGAGAGAGGAAGGCACACCTCACTCACTTCCTTTACTGCAACAACAAAGCAATCGGCAAGACCATCGATTTACTACTGTAAAATAAGAGCGGAAATAATAAGTAAAAATAAGAAATAAAAATAAGTAAAAATAAGTCTCACTGCACAGGGTGCTAACTTTAAACACATTCTCAACAGGACAAACACACACACACACACAGCCAGACTGAGAAACCCAAGGCTAATGCTGTTAGACTACCAGTCTAATCCACACAATATCAATGTGACAAAATTCGAACACGCCATAAAATCTTTGTCTTTCGTCTTTATTCTATAAAAAATGCATCTCTAAAACAGCAACTTTACAGAAGAGAGATAAAATCTTCACAATTTTCAATGAAAGTCAATGTAAAACAGTTTATTTCAGGTAATTTTTTATTTCTATTGATCCACTCATCAAAAATGACACAGTGAAAGGGTCAGTTTGTGTGTTCAAAATATGTAGTAAACTAAAAATAGAGATACTTGCTTTTCATTGGACAGCAATGATATGGATATTTGAACTTCATTTTAACAATATTAAGAGATGGAGACAGTACAGTTAAAAATAATAGGCCTATATAAAATGTAGTATAAAAAATGTAATATATATATATATATATATATAAACATTTGCAGTAGTTTATTCTTGAAATCAATTAAAATATATTTTTTTGTTTTGTTATATCGGCAAAAAAATTATTATGGTGAAAATACCCTAAAATGTTAAGGATAAGGATATATAAAGGATATATGGGGATATTATGGGATATCATTACTTGGTGATATGCTGTAATGCATGCACACATTCTAAACGCACATCTGCATGGGAACACATGGGAACATAACCATATAAGGAAAGTTCAAACAGAGAAACACCACAACACAAACCCCAGCATTAGCCCTCCTATGATAACATTAAACCATAATCGCTCTGGCAGAGCAAACCAATCAAAACCAGCCCAGTTTCCTTCTGTTTTCTGCTTCTTAAAGCGACCGTTAACATTCCTGAGCTTTCCGGAGTCTGAGGGGGCGTGTCCTCGGGAACTAGACTTCAGCAGGGCTGGTGAAAGAGGCGTGAACAACAGTGAGTCGCCAGGCAACCCTTATCTGTTGATAAACAAGCTTGAGGGCTTAAACCCCACCCATACGCAGCCTTTAACCCAATCAGGAGCAGGGCGATGACCTCAGTGTGATTCTGCACTGCTGAGGGAATGCTTTGTTTCTGAAGTCGACTCTGAATGTCCTCTGAACAAGTGATCTATTGTCTTACTGGAAGTTTCCATAAAAAAAAAAAAAACATGTAAAAAAAAAAGCTGAAACAGCTTAAAAGACTGAGATTTTTTTATAGCATAATTTTATTAGTGTAATGCAATAATTTGATATGTTATTTTCATCCAGAAATGAAAATAAATCATTTATCCATGATATTGCAGCAAAAAAACTGAAAAAGAGACTGCAAGTAACTGTAAATAAAAAAAAACATGGCATGCCCTTCATTTAATCATAATATAAATATATATATATATATATATATATTTTAATATACACATTTATACACTTATTTATAGGGCATGGCTCAAACTGTTAGCAGTTTAAAGTGCTTCACAGACAGGCCATAATATTGTTTATATAATAATGTTTTCTACAACAATGAAAAAAAAAAATAACAACACCAAAAACTGCACTGCTATGCCAAAAGTCATGGGACGGGTATGGGATTGTTATTATGTCCGATGAAGTATTTTTAAATCTAGTATCTATACTTCTACCTGAGTAATAATTGTGAATACTTTTAACACTCTTTGATATAATCATTGTTGCAGAGAATGTATTGATCCAGTTCTGATTGTAATAAAAACGATTCACGTGTTCATTCATTGCTCTTGTATTTACTGTATAGCTCCTATAGCTCCACGTAACATAAAGAAGAGAAAATATACTGGGCCACACTGACACCACCCTCTAAACACACAAAGGCACTGACTCCCATGGCTTTACCTTTGAACAGAGGCGTGAGAGTGAGCTGTGATTAGGTGTGCTCACATGCGTAGTGATACAGAGGGTTGAACTGCCTGTTCTCTGCACATATATGACCTTTTACTGTAGAGTCCTCACCACAAAAAAAGTTTCGGTCCGAGGAAAATCTAACGTAGGGATGCACTGAATATTTGGCAATCTAAAAAAAATCGAATAATTTATACCAAATTTATTTTGTTGTTGTTTTAAGCAACAGTAGACAGGGAGTAAGGGACAGTCCCGACATGGAAAGTCGGCAAACGGCAGGTTTAAGTTCATTTTTACATCTTCTCCCATAAATCAAACGAATTAAAAAGGTGCAGCATCACTCGTTACACTTAGTATCGGTTTACTCAGTTAACTGTCTCTTAATAACTGTCTGTATTGTAGCTGAAAGATACAAGCTTTAGTTTAATGCAAGATGGCAACATTAGCTAAGCTAGCTAACTTAGACTTAGCATTAATGATTTTTTTTTTACCAAAAAAGAACTGATTGCCTTTCTCTGTGTAAATTCCAAGTTAGCTAGCTAAATACAGTACATGTAGAATTAGAAGAGCACTGCTAAGGTACATTTATGACAAAAATAGCACTGCTAAGGTATCTTCCTGGCTATATGGGTGACTAGAGGACCATGGCTGAGGTAAATTTATGATTTAAGTAACACTGCTGATGTAAATAATTGTGCTATGTTAGTAAATCTGCTGGGATATTAAAATGTTAAGTGTTTAATAAATATATGTAACAAATTATAAAATGTATTAATATTGTAGCTAATTTATTTTTGTTTAAAAGCATGTCAAATATATTTAGATTGTAATTTACATTGCAATTCAGAAATATATAAAAAAGCTGACAATTTTATGAGCATGTTCAGTATTAAGCCTTTGGCCAAATGCCAAAATTTTTCATTTTGGTGTATCACAAATTAAACAAGCATTATAGCATTTTGGAATTACCTGTAGACATATGTCCACTATAAGCAAAAGTATATTTGGAGAAATATACTTTATACTATACTATAGAAAAAATATAGAATTTCAGAAGTACACCTCTCCAGCTGTTAAACATGGTGGTGGAGGGATCGTGCTTTGGGCTTGTGTTGTAGCCAGTGGCACTTTTACAACTGCAATCATACTTAGTTACTAGAGCATATGCACCCCATATATATACATATATATATGTATATATATATACATATATATATATATATAATTTTTTTTATGTTTTTTTTTTACAGCTAATTTGTTGATATGTGTCACTAATAATTCACCTGGTCCAAAATTAAAACAGCTGTCAGTTCTTTACTGCCTGCCCTCTCTGCCCTCTCTCAGCCTGTGTGTCTGTAAGAGGCCTAATATATCATATTTGCAATTACTTATATTTAGCAGTAGGTGCCACTGCTTACGCACAGCTTTCTGGGCTCTTCTGGTCTCCATTCAATGGTCACTTCAGTCTGAGTTCACAATTTCAGCCAAATATAACACCTCCTGAGGTCATGTGCTAATGTTCTGGTAGTGTGTGGTGTTTCCGTGAGTCTGAGCGCACAGCGGGGTGCTTTCTGATGACTCTGGCTGAGAACATGATCACAAATAGATCTTGCAGTTTCCCAATGTGTAAGAACATCCCATGTGGACGGCAAAAACAGATCAGCTGATAGAGTAGAACAAGGGTGATTCTCTGAGTTGGGTGCACTTTTATACCACAATATGAATTCACTTAAAAGTCACTTAAAAGTCACTTATAAAAGTCACTTTTTAAATAAAAAATAAAAATGAAAAATATATTTAAAAATATTTTTAAATATCTGGTCATCAACAAATAAAAACTTTTTTGCAATGCTAATGTAGTCATATGTTTGTCTATTTTAACTAAATATTCATATATATATTTTTTTCAAAAGATACATTAATTTTATATAAATTGTATAAGGAATTTCATCCCTGTCAGAGCATTTAATTTACTCCTTATAAAAATAATAATAAATAATAGAACGTGTCACTATGAGACAAGATTGACTGAAACTCACAAAATGCAAAATTGCAGGTGAATTTTTAAATATTTTCTAAGAAATCATTGTGTAGTGGATGTCAATCATTTTATACTCTGATTATTAATTATGTATAATTTATCATATGCAGTAAAACACAGAACAGTATTTAAGTACTGCAGCTTGTTTTACCATAAATCCAACAACTTCTCTCCTGTATGATCTCACATCAGTCTCTTCAGACTTTTTAGAACTATTGTCACAATCGCCTTAGTGAGGTTCTGTATTCAACTGGCAACCCCCCTTGAGGGATCTATACAGATCTGGCAACCTATGACCAAATCTCTATCACTCTGCGTTTGTCTGCTCTGCAGTTTTAAAAAGGAATGTAAATATATTGCGGCAAAAGATTTCAGCACACCCTTATAAATAAATAAAATTTAGGGTAAACAAATTAAAATAATGCTGAAGAAAATAACTTTTATAATAATGTTTTCTGAACTGTATGAATAACTTACAAGACAGTCAAAAAATATATATATAGAAGCCTAATATAATCTTATAATTTTGGCAAAAATATGAAGGCAAAAACTAAAAAAAGGTACAAAAAGAACATTCTAAAAATAGAAAATTCTACAGGAAAAATAAATAAGGGACATGTCATTATTAGGACAATATATTTTAATACTGTCTAATATTGATTGGGATTTCCTGCCTGGGGTCGGAAAATGTTTTTCTCAAAGGCCTAACTAATCAACCATCAGATAAAATGATCTAAAATATAAAATTTGACGCAAACATTTAGAGATATTAAATATGGTGTTTATTCCAGATTCCCAAAAGAACTGAATGATCTGGATCTATTTTAGTATTCAGTATTTACACAAACAGCTCCTGCTCCAACAGGGACATGGAGTGTGTTTGTGTTTGTGCAATGGTGAGCACTGAGCCAAAAGCCACCGAGCTGAGAAATCTGACAGTCCTCCTCAGAGAAAAGCGTTCAGGACTCGAGTTCACGACACAGCGGACACACAGAAACAGACACAGCAATATCAGAAACTCTGGTGAATCACAGAGCTGCTGTAGAGCTGCTTCATTCAGGCTAACTCATTCCCATCACCTCAGGCCACACGTTCCATTACCAGTGGAGCTCTCACCAGTCAGATCAATAGTGCACCACTGGAAGAGCACGCAGAGCTGAACTCACACTGGAAACTCACAATAGTTAAAGAACATATACAGCTCTGACAGAAATAAAGAAACAACTTCAGTTTCTGAATCAGTTTCTCTGATTTTGCTATTTATAGGTTTATGTTTGAGTAAAATGAACATTGTTGTTTTATTCTATAAACTACAGACAACATTTCTCCCAAATTACAAATAAATATATTGTTATTTAAAGCATTTATTTGCAGAAAATGAGAAATGGCTGAAATAACAAAAAGATGCAGAACTTTCAGACCTCAAATAATGCAAAGAAAAAACAAGTTCATATTCATAAAGTTTTAAGAGTTCAGAAATAATCAATATTTGGTGGAATAACCCTGGTGGTTTTTAATCACAGTTTTCATGCATCTTGGCCTCATGTTCTCCTCCACCAGTCTTACACACTGCTTTTGTATAACGTTTATGCTGCTTTACTCCTGGTGCAAAAATTCAAGCAGTTCAGTTTGGTGGTTTGATGATCAGCTTGTGATTATCCATCTTCCTCTTAATTATATTCCAGAGGTTTTTTAATGGTTTTTAACTGGTAAAATCAAAGAAACCCATCATTATTAAGTGGTCACTTATTTTTTTAACACAGAATGCTGAACAGAATTTGATTCTGCGCTTTTAAACACAGTGTTTTTACTGTGAGCAGTGAACGCTGCACATATCACGTGTGTAAACAGCATGGAGCAACAGAGACAGCATTTGTTCACAGCAGAATATTATCTGGCTAATATATCAGATTAAATGCACCATATCAGCAGTTTAACTCAATTAAAACGTTGTATATTTGATAGGTTGGTCAGATTGGGACCAGATCACATTTTTTACCACAAGCAAATTGCTACAAAGTTCGTTTGGGAGAGGACTCGAGACCAAAATCCAAAGCAGATTACGATGGAAGTTGGGGTCAAGTTGGTGGCATAATTAATGTGCATTAAAAATAATAATGCATAACACTGTGTGTTAACACTTTAATATTGACAGCCCTAATTATTATGCAATTTTGAAAAACAAGCAGAGTCACAATCACTGTCACTTTCTGATCTGGTGTTTTCAGATTATTAAAAATGGCCCAGAGCACAGAACCACTCCAGAACTCCACCTACTCCTCTCCACCTTATATCTGCTTGGCTGAGCTTGCAGAACCAGTGCAGCAGCAGCAGACCTCAGCTATATTTTAATCTTTCTTTCTTTCTTTCTTTCTTTTTATTCTTTCTCAGTCAGTCAGTGAGCATTAGCTTGTTGACAGCAGTGGGTGATGCTGAGCAGAGATAGCAGGGTGCACTGCAGGTATGTGGAGTACGCAGCCCTGGGATACCAGCCCAGAACAGAGCAGAGACCAGGGCTAAGCCTAAAAAACACACGCAATCCATCGCTACTGCTCACGATGCTTCTGGTGCAAAATACATCTATACATCTTTACAAATTAAGATGCTTCAAACTGTTCTTTGGTTCCATATAGGCCTCATTCACAAATATATCTCACACAATTCTTCTTAAAAGTTATTCATTCATTTAAAAAGGTCTCTACTATAAATGAATGACATGTGAGCTAGATTTTGTGAAAATAAAGTGCTCCGGTGATCCAGTATAACGGTACTTTAGTCCGCTGAAGAAGTGGTTGGGATGATAGGATTTCGGACACTTTTGTACTCTAATAACAGTCTTTGTACTGTCATATGTTACTTTAAAACATGTGTAATAATCCTGCCAAGTGCAGTTCAGCCACTGACCTAGTCTTGCAAAATTCAACCTACAGTTACACACAGAGGTAGGTAAATCTTTTACTAGCTACTGCAGACAATGGAGGTTGAGGAAGAGTTTCATGCACAGTATGCATATACAAAAAAAAAAAACAAAGAAAAAGTGGATTTTAGCGGAAGGACACCAATAAAATATTTTTTTTTAATCCTAGGAAAAGTCCTAATAAAAAAGCTTACATCAGATTTATAAAGTGTTTTTAAACTGCAAAACTGCAGATTCATGGGATGGCAGTGTGTAAACTGTATGTAAAGTGTTATCTCAGTATAATGCTTGGAAACACCCACGCCTGTATAAGTTGTGAAGTGTTATCTTGTTGCTTATGACAAACATGTCAAAAATAATGGGAATGCATACCCACCCCGCAGTGGACAGCACAGTGTGTGGGTGGTTATAATCGTCACCAGCGGTGTCTGGCTAGAACTGTCATGCCAAAAGTCATTGGACATGTTACTAGTTCCTGTCCCATGACATGTGGTTGTCAGTGTACAGATGTATGAGTGTGAAGAACCTTTAAATTGATAAGGAACGTTTACACTGAGTTCAGAAGACCTTCTTAAGAAAACATTCTAAGTAATATTTATTTATTTATTTATTTATTTTGTGAGAATTGGTATTTCCTGCTCCTGGTCTCCCTCGACAATCAGTGGAAGTGGAATTTGCACTTTACGCCCCACTTTCAAGAAGGACACACACTTTACACATGCATTTCTGGACAAGCTGAGAGATACAGACCCATCACTGAAAGTGAAAGAAGCATGTGGACAGAGGCAGTAGATTAATATGACTTGGCTTGCGCAGCATTGCACAGTTTTTACAGGCACATTGTTCTGGCAATTTAGCAAAGTGTAGTTAGCAACGATCTAAGCATAATGCAGAAATAATACGAAGTGATGCTTTGCGTTTTCTCTATATTATTCATTATGAGTCACTGGAGCATCACTTATGCTGTTCTCACAAATTGATTGTGACATTTCCCAGTGAATTCTTATTCGGGATTTGTCTGATCATCATTAGAGGAACACATCACAAATCCGTCACAGACTTCTTCTCAAGAACAAATTCTTAATTTGTTTATAAGTAGATCTTTCTTAATTCTAAATACACTAGTGAATGAGACCCAACAAGAACAAATGCAACTCAGGCCCATGTGGAACCATATATGGACTTTTGCACTGATAAGAACACATGCTTCATATTTACAGCCCTGCTGAACACTAATAAACATTCTCTGCTTTTACTGCATCTCAGACACACCTACTCGCATACTTTTATACAAGCATTTTAAACACGCGTATCTGCGACAACAACGTGGTACCAAACTTCCTGCACGACTACAGCGTTCCTGCTGTTAGACACGGCTCTGGTTAAATATCCTCCTCTGTCCAGATCTGGCACTCGGGGACAGTTTTCCCAGCAGTGCCCTCACATTCCATTACTCCCCCTCCTCACAGGACTCCGGCTGAATAAAGCATGCAAGTCTGAGGCTTCTGCCCTGCTTTGCTTTATGCTTTGCTTTGCTTTATGACTATATTTAAATGCTCAGCTATTTAAAATGCACTCCTACTCACAATACAATATACATGCATTAAATATGCATACACAGACACATGCACAACCTGACAGAGACTCTGACACACACACATATATATACACACACATACGCACACACACATATAACCCTCTTACTGAAATCTCAGAGTGAGTAGTATATCAAATAAAAGTGACCTGTTCCTCCACGGCGACGTCCTGCAGAGCTGGGGTGTCTCTGGAGCCCCGAAACCAGCTGAATATCTGCCCCATGTTTGCTGCCGGCTTGCTCTCTCTCTCTCTCTCTCTCTGTGTGCGTGTGTGTATATGTGTGTGTATGTGTGTGTGTAGGTAGGTAAGTGTGTATGTGTGTGTGTGTGAGTGTGTGTGTGAAAGTGTGTCTCAGTAACTTTCCCTTGCACTCTCTAACACGGAGCTACAGCATGTCCCAGGCACTGGCAGAAAGGGGAGGAGAGGAGAGGAAAGGGAATGGGAGGAGGGGTCAGGGGAAAAGGAGGGATCCGGACCAAGTGGGAGGAGTCAGAGAAAGTGGGAGGGGTCATGGGAAAGGGAGGGGTGGGACTCTAGGGCCTCAGAAATAGCACATGCAGGAGGAGGGAAAAGGGAAGTTCTCCCACCTGACTGAGTCACATCTGGGGGGGATTTTATACAGCATGATTTCGCAGTAATTTTAGACCAGAGGAAAAAGAGCAGGAGGGGGTGGAGCCTCTGGACATTGGGAAAGTGTGTTGAAAGTTGAGCAGAAGGGTGGAGGGGGGAGGAAACATGGCCAGACATCTCTGTCATCTAACAAGTGAGACTGAACTGACCAAAACAGAGCTGTGCTTGCTTTACAATTAACCCTTTAGACCCTATTTTAGGGTATGAACACTATACACTATAAGGACAAAAGTATTGGGACACTTGCATATTTTTTGTTAAGAGGTTAAAATAGGTTTAACTGTTTTTCTTGGGGTAAAAAGATCCCATCATTCCCTAGAACACAGTTTGTTCCACTCTAGCCCACACCTGACATTAAAGATGGTGCGAATTATAGTCTAATGTAAATGTCTATCCCAGGTGGTTGCTATGGTGTTGCTAAGTGGTTAATTTGGTGCTAATAACTAAGTGGTTGCTAGGTGGTTGGTATGAAATAGCTATGTGATTGCTATTGCTCTGCTTAAATGTTGCTTTGGCATTGCACAGTTGTTGCTGGGGGGATGCTACTGCTACTTTTTAGATGGTTAATATGGTGTTGCGACATAGTTGTTAAGGTGTTGCTCTGTTGCTAGATGATTGCTGTATGTGATTGCTAGAGCTGTGTGTAATGCTATGTAATTGCTATTGCTTCTTTAAAAAATTTTAAAACCTCTACATTATGTTTAATTATAGTATAAATTACTACAATAGAAATACTATGCAATTCAAATGTTTTGAAGAGCAACAATGATTTAAAATGTATTAATAAATGGAAGTTATTTTTATACATTTGTTTGTACAATACAGGATTATCTATTTAACACTAGGATGACTGAAAACTTCATGTTTCTCGAGAACGTTACTTCTCCTTCTTATCAACCATTAAAGAGGTAAAAAAAAACAGACAAAATGAGTAATCAATACACCTAATTAACTTTCTCAAAAATAAATATTTAGAAATATTTGAGAACGTTATATAGATTTATTAATTATTTGTTTTTTTCTGGTATTTTTCCAGCAGCATTCTCGTCTCACACAGTCACTGTAGTCCAATAAACACACTTTACACTTACAGCAAATGGACAAACTCTGCTTCAGCACTACAATTCCCAGAATGCAACGGCTGTGTCACGTCTCCAGACCCATCACTCGCTAATCACAGACCATTTTTGTGTTAATTTCTGAAATTCTGAGACTGTTTTAAGCTGCGGCTAATTTACGCCTGTGTATTGTGACTGCCTGTTCTTCATTTAGTTCTCAAATATAAAGGATAGATTGAGGTTCCCCAGGTTTCCATAGCTTGAGCCATATTCTAGTGTTAAACTAAACATATATTTACCTGGAGTTTCATTATTATAGAAACTAGCAAACATGTATTTGGGCAATATCAAGGTCAGAAAAAATGCAAAGGGAGCTCAATTATGTATATATTGAACAAAAAAAATCAATAATCATAATCATAATTATCATGGCATCCCTAACTGAACTGTCCATATTCAACTGTGTGAAACACAATCCAGTTTACTACACAGATTTTACCCGTGTAGGAGTAAACTGTATAAAGCTTAAACCTTCCAAAATGTTCCTCCATTACCTCCACATGAAGCACAAGCAGTGAGAACAAAGCATTCCTGTTCAGACAGATATTTCTAGGCGTGGACTGTCAACTCCTGTAAACTCCTCTAACAGGAGGACGTTTTTAATCACAGCTCTGCAGCTTCGTGAGAGCAAAGTCCAGATTTGTAGAGTAAAGGGACTGTAACGATGAATTAGCTCATGTGTCTCTGCAGATATCTTCTGGGTGGAGGAACATTAGGAGGTTTGCAGTGAGTAATCTCAACACAATGCACAGAGAGTGTTAGGCAATGGGAGTTCACTTCAAATGGGGATCATATGTGCAACCTACCAAACTTTGACTGAACCTTCTACACAGAATGAAGTCATATTTAATTTCTGTAGTGAACTAAGGGAAGGGAAGGGAAGGGAAGGGAAGCCATGAAAAAATACAACGGGCACCTACTGCAAGACAATGTACATTTTAGAGGGGGTGTTCAAACAACCTCACAAGCAAGATGTTTCACACCTATTGCCGACCCCTGTTTTAAAATCACTCCTGACTGCTGTAAATGTTGAAGCAGGTCAATGGCAGTTATGGTGGGTTTTGATTTGTCTGTCTTATCAGCATATGAGAAGTTCTTTCCACAGGTTTCTTGGTCTTTCAGCTCATAGCTTGACTTCCACATTTCCCCTGAACTGCTGTTTCTTAATGTCAAACTGTGTTTATTACTATTATTATCTGGTTAGTGCAATACATGACAGCCAATCAAAAATAGAGATATGCACTAGTATTTCTTAGCCGTTTCCTTCACAAAATATCTAAGTTCGTAGTTAAAAACATCTCAACAGGACTACAAATGGAGCTGGTATTATAATGTTAGTGTGTGCAGCATAGTTTAACCTCATGTCAGGGACAGGCATGTAAAAGATGACCTCCGATCCCCTGCTGCGTAAGCACAGGAATGAGGTTCGACTTCTCTGAGCAGAAGACAGAGCTTTTTATCTACAGACCTGGAAAAACAAGCAGAGCTGTGTACTCACAGCCTGACACAAACTCGACTACACCCACAGACCTACTGAAGACATCTGATACAAATGAGATGATTGATGGCTTCTTGGAGCCACACCTGAATCTTGAACCGAGAACCCAACTGGCCTGTTAAACCAACCTGTTACAGAACACAAAATTCCTATTCTTCATTCTGTCGGAGTGTCGGTGTTCTTTCAAAGGTTCTTTATCAGCTTAATAAGATGAAGCATTTTTATGGGTGTGTTTAAGAGGGTTTTACTGAATTCATTATTGAGAGTGTGTCTGTGTGTGTAGGTGTATGCCTGCCTAAATGCATAAGCACTGGCACCATATTAAGATCAGTGGGCATGTCTAGTGTGTGTGTGTGTGTGTTTGTGTGTGTGTGTTCACTGAAACAGGAGACACTGAGGTGGTGAACGTTTAGAGTATTTATAGTCACACATAGTTCCTGAGCACATCTTCCAGCCGGGTCACAGGATAATCAGAGCAGCACCGCAACTTTCTAACAGACCAGAGAAAAAAACACCCAAACAAACACTTTCAACACTACAGACCAGCCTGTGGGTATTTACCCTGCACCACACACCAACTTACACAATACCTACTGAAAAATTAGTACTTACTGAATAAGTGGATAACTGCATAATTAGAAGAAACTGAAATGAGCAAGTACTGAATAATTAGCAAATAATTAAGCATTAGTAAGTACTGAATTTAAATACTTATTGAATAAAGTGCATACTGAATAATAAGTAAATACAAAATAATTAGTAAATACTGAAATCCAGTACTTATTTAGTGAAGTGCTTACTGAATAATTAGCAAATACTAAAATCAAGTACTTATTGAAAAAAAGTGCATAATAAATAATTAGCAAATACATAATAATTAGTACATGCTGAATAATTAGTAAATACTAAAATCCAGTACTTATTAATAAAAGTGCACACTGAATAATAAGCACATACTAAAATCAAGTACTTATTAAATGTAGTGCATACTGAATAATTAGTAAATCCTGAATAATCAGTAAATACTGAAATCAGGTACTTATTGAATAAAGTGCACACTGAATAATTAGCAAATACAGAGTAATTAGTAAGTACTGAACCCATGTACTTTTAAATAAAGTGCATACTGAATAACTGATCAATACTGAATAATTAGCAAATACTGAATAATTGATAAATACTGAATAATTAGTAAGTACTGAAATTCAGTACTTATTGAATAAAGTGCATACTGAATAATTAGTAAATACAGAATAATTATTAAATACAGAATAATAAGTATATACTGAATAATTAGTAAGTACGGAAATCAAGTACTTATTGAATAAAGTTAATACTGAATAATTAGTAAATATGGAATAATTAGTAAATACAAAAATAAAGTACTTATTGGAAAAGTGCATAATGAAACAATTAGTAAATACTGAAATCAATTGCATACTGAATAATAAGCAAATACTAATAATTAGAAAATACTGAATAGTTAGTAAAAACTGAATAATTAGTAAGTTCTGAAATCAAGTACTTATTAAATAAAGTACTTATTAAATATCAATATTATTATTACATATTCGTATTATTATTAGGAATGCATGAATACCGATACTGGTATCAGGCCCGCTACCATGCTAATGTACTCATACCCAAACCATAATTTATAAAGTCCTCTTTGAGAAGCTGTGGAGCTCCAGCAGGCCTCACAGCCTTCCCCCGTGCCACCACTGAGACCAGCACATGTTCAATGCCTGCAGATCCTGAACCCCTTTTTTAATGGATTCATTCTGTTACTATAAGCTGCACCCATTTCTGACACAGATGTGCAAATTCACACTCACACAGCTTTTCTAATACCTGCAGAGAAGTACTGCCAACAAACATGAACCTACTGGCACCATGCATTGAGCTGTGGAGCAGTAAACTACCTCTCCACTACTCCATCCAATACCTCTCCAAGACCGATGAGTTATGGAGAGGGTGATGATTCAACACCCTGACCTCACTAACACTGTACTGTTGCTCAATGCAATCAAATCCTCACAGCAAAGCTACAAAGTCTAGTAGAAAGTTTTCCCTGGACTGTAGAAACAAAGTTACAGAAACAAACAGGATAAAGAGGAACAGGAAACAATGAATATGATTTTTTTTAAGCCACTTTTTAAGCCACTTTTAAATTACGAGTTTTACATATGCATTTCTGGACAAGCTGAGAGACACAGAAGCAACAGTGAAAATGAAAGAAACTTGATATTACTCAAATATGATTTGGGTTAAGCAGCATTATAAGATGTTATATGCAGTTATTACAAATACACACGAGTTAAATAGTGCAGTTAGCAGCGTGCAAGAACAGAGTAGCAATGATTTTAGAGCATCAACATCATTTTAAAGCTGATTTATTAAGGTAAAAATGCAGCATAATCTTGCTTTATTTAGTTTTTAGGTCACATAACCACACACTCTTTGAACCAGGAACAGAAATAAAATCTTGACTAACTGTGATTTATAATGAAAGTCAACCAAAAGTCTGTGAGGTGATGAAAGAACGTAGAACACATATCTGTTTTTTGCCAGAAGACAAGTTCTCACAGGACTGACGTTCCTAATTAATCTGACTAAGGTGTTTTTTTAAGCTCGAGCAGTTTTCAGGGCTGGTCCTGTATTGCGGTCAACCTCAAGGAATCAAGCTGTCACAACAATCAACAAGACAAATCCTGACTTTTTAAACAGCTTAATCCCAGGGAACGAAAAAAGCACAGGTGAAAGTAAACTTTTAATCCCTTGAGTGAAAAAAAGGTGTTAAATTATATACAGTACAGCTGAACTGATGATAAAAGCCTGAGAACATGAAACACACTTATAGTATGTATAGTTTAAAGGGACATATGTATTGTACACCAGATGGAGACAAAGTCGCAAATAAACACATATTTACTGGGTTTGGCTGCAGAGTTTTGTATTGTTTGAGAGCTTGAGGCCCAAATTAAGACCATCTGACCATTTAAAACCAGTGGAGTCAGGTGGGTTTCTGTTTGTGGGTTTTACTAACTGGTGGGCTCATCTTCAGACCAACTGATCTCAGTACCTCTGTTCCTGTAGACCTGAGGACCCTTTGCATGGTTGCTTTTCTCAAAATGCACAAATACAAAATGTATCAAAACATCCCTGATTTTGCTTAGTTTAACCCTTTCAGATGCTGCGACCATTAAAATGGACATTGTGTATTTTATTTTATTTTTTCTTTGATGTTTTGTTGCACATTTCACTATTTGAGACCAGTTGTCCATCAGAATAGACCATGAACTAGCCAATAAAAAGTTTGCAAGCCAATGAAACAGTAGATTAGCCCCGCCCCCTGCACTGAAAAAAACAAGGGCTTCTATTTCCTAATTTTATGTTATTTAGAACCCTTCTTTATTAATATAAAATAAAATGTTAAACATGCTTCCAATGCAATGGACATTAAGATAGATTCAATATTTTAGTAAATTGGATTTAATTTTTATATACATGTTATATAAGAGCATTTTTAGAACATAATTGAGGTCTGAAAGGGTTAAGCTCCTCCCAAATTTATCTACACCTTCACAGCATTGTGTACCACACACTAACACTATAAGATATATACTGTACTGCACACTGATGTTAAATAGTGTAAGTTTACCAGGTTACAAAACTAAATATTAAAATGGAATGGAGGTAAGGTGGTGATCATCCAACAATCTGTGTTGCTGAATGCAATCAAATCCTCACAACAAAGCTAAAAAACAAAGCAAGAAAATCTAGTGGAAAGTCCTCCCTGGACAGTAGAAACAGTTACAGAAACCACCCTTTAATGACAAGCTTTACACATGCATTTCTGGACAAGCTAAGAGACACAGAAGCATCACTGAAAATGAAAGAAGCATGTGGACTGTGATGGTGTACTTGATTTTACCCTAATGTAATTTGGATACTTATAAGCATTATGCAAAACTAATCTATTTTATACTGACAGGAAATGATAAACCATTGCTATGGCAACACAGGCCACTGCAAGTTCTCCTGCCATTGTTTTGTCTGCACCTGCACAGTTACTCACCACTATTTCTAATACATATTCCATATGTGAGCAGCTCCTCCCTTTCTATTTCATACTAAATTGTGGGAAGACTAGATATGGAATAATTTATTGTAGATACTGAATCATTTACTGTAGATACAGAATCATTTATACTAAATTTTGAACCATTTACTGTAGATACAGAATCATTTATACTAAATATTGAACCATTTACTGTAGATACTGAATCATTTACTGTAGATACAGAATCATTTTTTGTAGATACCGAATCATTTATACTAGATTTTAAACCATTTATTGATGATACGGAATCATTTGTTGTAGATACTGAATCATTTATATTATATTTCGAACCATTTACTGTAGACACTGAATCATTTATTGTAGATATCAAATCATTTATACTAGATTTTGAACCATTTATTGTAGATACTGAATCATTTACTGTAGATACAGAATCATATATACTACATTTTGAACCATTTACTGTAGATACTGAATCAGTTACTGTAGATACTGAATCATTTATATTATATTTCGAACCATTTACTGTAGACACTGAATCATTTATTGTAGATATCAAATCATTTATACTAGATTTTGAACCATTTATTGTAGATACTGAATCATTTACTGTAGATACAGAATCATTTCTACTAGATTTTGAACCATTTACTTTAGATACTGAATCATTTCTACTAGATTTTAAACCATTTACTGTAGATACTGAATCATTTGTTGTAGATACTGAATCATTTATACTATATTTCCAACCATTTACTGTATGTACTGAATTATTTATTGAAAATACTATATCGTTTTATCTTAATACTGAATCAAACAAAAACTTGCATACTGAATCTACTGAATGCTGATTCATTTGTGAAAGATAATGTATCATTTAGACTAGATATGGACAAATAGTTTGTATTTTTACTGTAAAGATAAAGATAATAGATAATATAATTAGAGATAAAGAGAAAATTGCTTTGATCCTACCTTAGATGTTGACACATTGCTGATCTGCCCAGGTTTATCTCCTCCTGGAGCTTCTGCTTGCTAAAGAGACATAGAGATACAACATAAACAATAATTTGGACACACCACCTACTGGCTCTATGAAAATATATCACATGGCAACAGAGAAGATTTGACAACAGACAACTGTATATGTTTATATTTAACCTGTTGGAGATCTGTTACTGTAGCACATTGATAATCCAACATAACCAACAGCTTATTTTGGATTCATCCATTCAATAAAAGAAGAATTCAATCACTAGCTCACATACTGTAAATCAGTACACTCCAGAGCTCTAACAGCAGACTGAATCCCACAGTACTAAATACTCTAGACTATACTCTAAAATCTCCACAAGAACGATCAGGTGAGAAGATCCACTTTCACTTTATTGATAGGTTCAGCCATCCATTCATGTGTAGATTAACTGGATAAGTTGCAGCTTCACCAGTTACAATCAACAATAACTCAAAACACGCCCTGAGCACAGTCTGATCTCCCCCTGTGTTCTTCCCCCCGCAGGATGCAGGATCTCTCCACCACAGCTCCCAGTATAAGCAGGTCTACTTACCAGTCTCATCCAGTAGGCAGCGTACGCCATGAGGGAAGACGAGCAGACAGACAGACAGACAGGCGAGTACACAGATAATAACTCTCCCTAAAGCTACGAGACTAAACTACACTACAGCACTACAACCATCTCGGCAGGTCTTCTCACATTCCTGAAGCGCCACTCCCGTCCTGTAAACACTGCCTTCACTATCTCTGCTCACTAGATTACTCACTACTACAGTCCCAGATCCAGCCCAGCCCCACTGACCCACCTCTACACTACAGCTCTACACTACAGCTCTTCAATACAGCTCTACACTACAGCTTTACTACACACTACTGTACTGTCTATTTCCACTCACTGTATTATTCACTACTACAGTCCCAGATCCAGCCCAGCCCAGCCCAGTCCCACTGACCCACCTCTACACTACAGCTCTATACTGCAGCTCTACACCACAGCTCTACACTACAACAGCTCTACACTACAGCTTTACTACACACTACTGTACTGTCTATTTCCACTCACTGTATTATTCACTACTACAGTCCCAGATCCAGCCCAGCCCAGCCCAGTCCCACTGACCCACCTATACACTACAGCTCTATACTGCAGCTCTACACCACAGCTCTACACTACAACAGCTCTACACTACAGCTTTACTACACACTACAGTACTGTCTATTTCCACTCACTGTATTACTCACTACTACAGTCCCAGATCCAGCCCAGCCCAGCCCCACTGACCCACCTCTACACTACAGCTCTATACTACAGCTCTACACTACACCTCTATACTACAGCTCTACACTACAGCTCTACAACACTATAGTACTGTCTATTTCCATTCATTGTATTACTTACACTACAGTCCCAGCCCCACTGACCCACCTCTACACTACAGCTCTACACTACAGCTCTACTACAGCTCCACTACACTACAGCTCTACACTACAGCTCTTCACTACAGCTCTACACTACAGCTCTACTACAGCTCCACTACACTACAGATCTACACGACAGCTCTACTAACTACAGCTCTACACTACAGCTATACTACACACTACAGCTCTACACTACAGCTCTACTACACTACTGCTCTACTACACTACAGCTCTACACTACAGCTCTGCTAACTACAGCTCTACACTACAGCTTAACACTACAGCTCTACAGACCAAAATCCATATTATAAACGCTGAATCAATAATTGTAGATGAGTAACTTATTGAAAATAGATAAATATGAATCATTTTAATTATACTGAATTATTTTTTTTTATTATTATTATTACACATTATTATTGTAAAGATCAAAACATTCATTCTACATATACACTAAATTGTTTATTGTAGGCTCTGAATCTTTTACTGTAGAAAATATATAATTTATTGTGGATACTGAATCATTTATAGTATATAAGAAACAAAATCTTAAAATTTCCCGATGCATTATAAATGTTTTTGCCTGGAAACCAGTGATGATTACCATAAGTCATTCCTTAACATGGATCAGTGTAGATTTAATGAGTGTTTATGGCCTGTAAATTTGCTTTTCCTGTGTGTGGTTGTTCCACCCATAAGGAAAGAAGTGGAACACAGTTTATACAACTGTGCGGGGAAGCCACTTTTAGCCATTAAGCTAGGGACAGTTCAATACATTGCAAAAAAAAAAATATATATATATATATATATGTGTAAATATAAACTGAGACACTGTATATGCTGTATTGCTTATATTAAGCAAAAATAATAATCTGCCAGTAGGCTACACAAAATATATAATAAGAAAGATATCTTAAAATAAGCAATCGCAAAGTCTCGAAATTAGTGAAGTAAAGTTAGTTAAATCAAGGAAAAATCACTTTTTGGCTTAAGTTTGGACAGAAGAATCGGAATAAATTGACTGGTAATTTTTGTGTGCTTGTTTTGAGTTCAAAATTCACATAAGCAACATACATTAACTCTTAAAATGCTTAATAACATCTTATTAGAGAAAAAAAAGAATTATTACCATAAAATTAGATAGTTTCACTGCTTTGTTGAAGTTAACATTTTAATATGAATTTATTTTTTATGAGTTATTATTGTACGTTTTGAAGTGTGACCCACAGTAATCAGAGATTTTCTAATATAATATAAAGTTGTTAGTGATACTAGATAATAGAATAAAATAAAAGTATTTTTTTTCAGTTTACTGTTTCTGGAGTAAAGAAAATCTATAAAATAAGCACTTGTTGTTTTTTTTACAATTTATTCTATTAGTATTCCTCTCTGTCCACAGTATAGATGATTTTTTTTCTTGTGTGTATAACAAAATAACCTTACTCTTAAAATGCTTAATAAAATTCTTATCAGAGAAAAAAAAAGATTTATTACCACGAAATTAGATAATTTTACTGTAGCGTTGGTATGCCACTGCCCTGTTGAAGTTAACATTTTAATATGAATTTATATGAGTAATATGAGTTATTATTGTATGTTATTATTGAAGTAAGCAGAGATTTTCTAATGTAAAATAGAGTTACTGGTGATTAATATATATTAGAGATTATATATAATAGAATCAAAATAACAACGTAAAGAAAATCTATATAATAAGCACTTGTTGTTTTTTACACTTTATTTTCTTTAATTATTCCTCTCTCTCCACAGTACGGAGGTTTTCTAAAAAAATAAACTACACTATTACAAATAATGGTGCTCCCATATAACTGGTGATCCCATAAAAGAACCAGTTCTTGTTCCATTAAGAACATTTTTTAAAGTGGATGTTTAGATTCTTTACTCAGTTACTCAGAGGATTCTTCACATTTTCTGCTAAACTCTTTCACTAGCACGCCTCGTTTTACTGCACACTTTATTTTCAGGAGTGCAGACGTGAACTATATATGGAAACACAGTAAAAACTTGGCATAAGTCTGTTAAAGTTAATGTGAGGTTGATTTCAGCTGGGCCTTTCCTGCAGTGTTGTGCAATCACAAGAGCCTGTTCACTTTTTTCCTTCTGTCTTTTTTTTTCTGAAAGGAATGCAAGTCATTACTTCATGCTCTTGGCATTAAGTAGTGAGATAATGTATGAAGATAATAGGGTTCGTAAATCCCGAGGGTATATTATAAAAAAAATAAAAATAAGATATGTGACATGCAGTGTGAATTCAGATTCTAAATTCTTTAGGGAACTTCTATTTTTCTGCTTTAGTTAATGATTATAAATAGTATGTCTCCAAGAAGGAGCACTTATTATTGTGCTGAGAAGTTAAAAAGGTGGAGGAGATGTTAAACAAATACATATTGTGGTAGAAAATTTGTATTTGGTTTATTTGTTCATTTATTATTTATAAATAAACTAGATAATTAGTTATTCATACAATACTATATATTGTTTCTACTATACAGCATTAAAATATACAATGTAAACTGCAGAAACACTGCTATTGTCATGTTGGTTAATGAGGTGTTGCAAGGTGGTTGGTAGGGTGTAGTCCTGGTGGTTGCTAAAGTCAGGCTATGTTGTACATGCTAGTTGCTAGGTGGTTGCTAGTGTGTTATTATATAATATGTTACCTAATAAGGTGTTGCAAGGTGGTTGGTATGGTGTAGTGCTGGTGGTGTATAATATGGAGTTGCTATAGTATACATATTTTACTGCATTCCCATGAGAGGATTTTGGCCACATTATTTTTATTTTTCATACTGTATGAATATTGTAGCACCTATCCAAAAACTGTGCAGCAGCACATTAATACAGATCAGGATGGGCGTGTCAGATTTGTAGTAAAAAATTGCTGTGTTTTTTTAAACTGTAGGAGGATTAGTCACTCAAAAAAGTGAATCAGTTTCTCTGATTTTGCTATTTATAGGTTTATGTTTGAGTAAAATGAACATTGTTGTTTTATTCTATAAACTACAGACAACATTTCTCCCAAATTCCAAATAAAAATATTGTCATTTACTAGAGCATGAAACAACAAAACAAAAGTTCATATAAAGTTCACAAGTTCATATTTATGAAATTCATGTTTTAAGCATTCAGAAATCAATATTTGGTGAAATAACCCTGATTTTTAATTACAGTTTTAATGCATCTTGGAATCATGTTCTCCTCCACCAGTCTTACACACTGCTTTTGGATAACTTTATGCTGCTTTACTCCTGGTGCAAAAATTCAAGAAGTCAGCTCGGTTTTATATTACAGAGGTTTTCAATTTGGTAAATTTGAAAGAAACTTATAATTTTTAAGTGCTCTCTTTTTTAACCCAGAGCTGGACTGCTAGACTGTATAGAACTGAATTAAAATACTTTCTATGTTTACTTTTCTCATTTATTATAATCTGCCTTTACACTTAACTAGACTAGACTAGTCTTCCACCAAAAAATGAAGCTTTTAGATCAGCCTGCATTACATTGTGAGCATACACTGTGTCAAGTCTAATTCGAGTTCTGAATCACACAGTAATCACTGCTGAGTTACAGTAATTTCAGTAATAATGGTTAAATGAAGGTGCAGATTTAGTGTGAGTCACGTACCTGTTTAGGTTTTCTCTTCCGTCCGTGGGTTCTCTTTTTGCTTGGCATTTCAGCAGCCGCCTGCAAGACTCCGGTCTTCAGATTCGTGCACTCTGGAGGGCTCTCTCTGGCACTCGCACTCGCTCCTCCTGCTCAAAGCATTCAAGTTATTGAAATAAGCCAGAGCCAGAGGCTATGAGCAAGCCTGATAAAAGTGAGCGTGCAAACTCTGCAGTGGCAGCTCTCACTGTATGAGGAGCAGGTGTGTTTTGCACATTTATATTTGTGGCCTGGATGTCTTGCAGTTGCCTCGGTGCACAGGTTACACAATACACGAAATGCACAAGAGTTGCATAACTGAAGACGTGTGTACACAGCTTAATACGTCTCGCTATTGACATTTATTAGGAACTAAACAAACTAACACACTGACAGTGAGTGAAGTGAGAAGTGAGTTATGCAGTGTGAGGTTTTATTAGGGTGTATCTGAGCTGACTACATTTTTTTTTTCATTTCATTTAAGCAACAATACACGAGAGGGAGTGGTTTAACATGTAATATTTTCACCAATATGAAACGTTTAATAATAATAATAATAATAATAATAATAATATTAAAAATGTGTAATATTTTGCCAATATTAAATATATTATAGCACAAACCCTAATGTTATTATTGTGATTATACCACAGTTCCATTATCACAGTTTATTAATGAAAGATTTTGAGTTAAAGAGGGCGAGAAAATACGTAAATATCTGCTTGTTTTTTTACACTTAGCCAGTTAAAATATTTCCATTGCTGCTCTGTTTGTAGCTGGGCTGTTTGGCTTGTAAGCGCTGCTCCATTGCTAGGTTATCTGTATTTGGCTTCAGTTACAGTGCATTACCGGCTGATAACGGCACTCATAGAACGCCTCTCAGCCAATCACATTGCAAGGTCGAGACTAACTGTGGTATAATTACAGTATATTTATGGCACTTTTATCCAAAGTGACTTATAAGGTTATTCCTATTACAGAGGTGGACCAATGTAGTGTTAGGAGTCTTGCCCAATAAGATGACTCTTATTGATGTAGTGCAGCTCACTAGCTCATGTGGTAGATCACTAGCAGGTAGTGGTGTTATCCACTGCGCTAAACCAACACACTAGGCTAGGCTTGACTGTGATACACTCCCCAAAATGGGGTCAATGTAAAGGTCATAGTAAAATATTTTATTTTACAGAAATATACGTTTTTTAAGTCTATTTGCGTTGTTCTTCAGGCTGCCTCACAACATCAATATTCTTGTGCATTTTTACTATAATTATGTTTACCTGCTGCTGTTCTAATAAGATCTTGAGTTTTTATAGTAAAAAAGTATTTCTTTACTGGGAGAAATGGGTTTAATTAAAGTGCTTAGGTGTCTAAAACTTATGCACAATACTGTAGTTATGGATACGGGTAAAAAAAAATGAAATAAGCAAACAAATACCTTCAGCCCTGTGGAAAAACAAGGCCCCCCTCTCTGCACACACAGAAACCACCTTCTCTAATCATCATACCAGCCTCATTATAAACCACTGCACAACAATACAGTGCATGTGGGTCTTCCTGCAGCTCCTTATCTGATGGGCTGCAGACTCCCAGGCTTGTGGAAAAGTGGGAATGACTCAGTAGGTGTGTCACACTGCCGTGCCTTCACTCGTTCATTACTAACACAGCTTACATTGCTTTAAAAACTCACGTAAGAAAGAACATGATCTGGTCTTGTTCCAGTCCCAGCTATCAAATATATATATATATATATATACATATATATATATAACTCTAATTGAGCTAAACTGCTGATATATTAGCAGGATGTTTTTATATACTGCTACTGCTATTAACAAAGCTGTCTATTCTGCTGCTCCACGCTGTTTACACATGCAGTAATGTGCAGCATTCACTGCTCGCAGCCACACCACCGCAATTTTTTGCATTCTGTGTTCCATGTGCTCGCATGGTTTATTGGGGCGCATTTGGTGTGTTTAGGTTTATGTCTGTGTGAAACCAAACCAAACAGAGGGAGAAACGCTACAAATAAACAAACTCCTCAACTGATCCAGACCATAGAAACTTTAACAGCTACAGGTGTGAAAACTCTCTTTTATACTCAATAAATTAATTTTGTCTAATTATAAATCTTTACAACGAAGCTGAGATGTTTACAATAAACGTTGGCTTTATCTCCCCTCAAACATACAAGTATATACTAATATTTTAAGTAACACCACTAATATAAATATGGTATGATTGCATTTTACATTTCTTACATTCATATATTTTTTTTTTAATATTTAAATATCCACTTTAAAAACTTGTGTCTTAAGAAGAACAAGTATGATTAATCACAGTTAATCACAAAATATTGTCGTGATTAATTTGATAATTTTTTTTAAGCAACTGACACCTCAATGTTTTATAGTCATCATGATTATTTTTGCAAGTTTTCACAATAAACAACAAACTCAAACTGCACTACCTTTGCAGAAACTTAAAATGATTTAGTAAATGGTATAGAATGATAGCTGTGTTGCACTAGGCAACAGTGGTGTTGTCAAAAGCCCAAATGATAATGTAATAATAAAATACCCATATTATCCTCTGCACATGAGGAGCAGAGTGTATTATACTCACCTACCCGGGTGTTTACAAAAGTGGCGTTGGCCGATTGGCATATTATAGTTGGCAGCCGGGGTCCTTCCTGTTCCTTCAATTTTAAACACAGCCAGCTGTGCAAAGACTACAGTTTATTGTGTTTCTGATGTGAAAGTTTACATTTTATAATGATACATTATAATAAATATAATTTCAGCTTCTATTTGCTTTCCACTACAGCATGTAATACAGTTATTTGACTTATCAGACAGAAATTTGTAATAAGTTGAATGTTTTGTGTTTTTTTGGGGGGGTTTTGTTTAGCATTTTGTAACAGCTCCCTCTGGTGGTGTGGAGATTTTTTACACATGAAAATATTCAGAGCTTGGGTTGGTTTTGAATTCAATGACATGAGAGGCATCAGCCAGCAGGTGTCAGTGCTTCCCTGTACAATTTTGCCCAAACCAGAAGAAATCTGAAACCGAATTTTATTTTATAGATATAAAGATCTCAAATACTTTCTCCAAAATTTCTTGACCAATAGAATTTCTTCAAAATTACCTGAAATTAACTTTTCATTGAAAGTTATGTAGGTTTTATCTCTTCAGATTCTGCTTTAAATTTACAATGTAGAAACTTGTTTATACAACTTGTTTATATATTTTTTTAGCTTGATACGTTTATATTATTATATGTATTTGTCATTAGTTCATATGTATTTATCAAGCCTTCTATATTCCTACTTTTACGTTCAACTTAATGACTGTATCTGGTTTGATTGTTTTAAAAAAATAATTTTTACTTTGTGCTTTATGCCTGTTTTGCTTTGTATGTGAAATGCCTTTGAGAAACTTGAAAGGACCTATAGCCTATAAATTATTATTATTATTATTATTATTATTATTATTATTATTATTATTATTATTATTATTATTATTATTATTATTAATAATAATAATAATAATAATAATAATAATAATAATAATAATAATAATAATAATAATAAATAACCATATTTTTTTTACATCATATTATTACTGTGTCATGATATATTGTGTAAGATATGATATGGCACACCCCTACTGCTAAGAGAAATGATTTTAGATGATATGATTGGGTGCCTATACTGCATATATTATTATATAGAAGCTGCCTGTTTTCTTTCTACTTCACTTAATGATTCCAGATCAGTAACAGGAATCAACCCAAATTCAACATGTTTTAAAATAGACATAAAAACCAGACAAACATAACGAAACTAAAGGTTTGGAGGACAATACCTGCTTGATTTGTATTCAGGATTCGTATTGATTTTAAAAGTTAAAGTTCAGGAAAGAGTCAATTTTATGATTTTATTCATTATATTTTGACATTAGCAGATTTACTTGACTATGTTTCTATACTTTCTACTACAAGTATTATGTATTATTATTATGTTCAGTAATGTTCCTTATCAAACATTAAATGTTTTTTATGTAATGCTTGAATAGAAATCCTTAATATTTACTGGTGTAATGTCCGGCAAATAATTAACAAAAATCCTGGCCTTTTAAGGGGTTAAACATTTTTTTTTAAATATTTTTCTTCATGCCTGTTTTGCTTTGTATGTAAAATGCCTTAAAAAATCTTGAAAAAATTGCTATATAAATAAATGTATTATTATTATTATTATTATTATTATTATTATTATTATTATTATTATTATTATTATTATTATTATTATTAAATAACCTGATTTTTTTTTTAAATATCAGATAGGTATTACTGTGTCCTGATATATTGTGTAAGATATGATATTGAACAACCCAATTGCTAAAAGAAAGGGTTTTGAATAATATGATAAGGCGCCTATACTGCATATACAGTATTAAGGCAGGGTAGAGTTTTCCATTTGAGCAGACCTCGTATCTCTTGGGTAAATGGCAATAAAAGGCTGGAGTAATGATGATAGGCCGAGCCTTAATGAAGAAATGGGAACGTAAATGGCTCGGTAACATGAACACTGCCGATTGTCACATCTGTCTGTCTGCTCTGTCAGGTAAACAGCGTCGTTTTAGCCTGGTCTTGACTGTATTAATTTTCCAGTAATCAGACAGTAATGGTGGAGCTCGGAGAGCTGGGTGAGTCACCCTCATCACTGCGGCCTGAAGAGCTGCGCTGAGTTCCAGTCAGAGCCGAGGGGAAGTGGCTGCGGGGCCTGACAGGCCGGAGTGGGGCTCTTACTCTGTGCTGGACGCTGTGTTTCTGTATAATTACTGCCTGTGTTGATTAAGTGGAAGGCACAGAGCAGCACAGACTGTGACTCAGATAACATTTAGCTACACAAAGGCACTAGAGGCCAGGCCAGTGTGTGTTGACAGCATCTTTTATTGGTGTGTTTGTGAGTGTGTGTGTGTGTGTGTGTGTGTGTGTGTGTGTGTAAAACACTTCTCCACAACACTAATAAGAAGTCAGAAGGTCCAGTTCATTTTGTTCCGTTCAATCGTTCGGTATTGGTATTTTTGGAACATCTATAACATCTATTGATCTTTTATTCACTTCTGTGTGTTCCCCCTCTTTGTTTCACATTGTATTACAGGCTGCAGATATTGATCGACCACAACTAATCAGAAAAGCAAGTCATTCCACTGGAAATGTGCAGTCACTGCAGTGGAAATGTGTCTGTATAGTGTTTTAAATGCCTCCATTCCTTACAGAAGAGAATTATCGGTGAATTAGGCATTACTGTGCATCACTGTGTGCAGTAAATGTTGTAAATGATGATTAATGTACGGTGGCCGAGAAAGCCCAGCGCAGTGCAAATTGAAAAGCGCTGCAAAAGCACAAAATACATCCATCAAAATTACAACACAGGCGCAGCATATATAAAAACGCGCTGCAAAAAGAAAAACGCGCTGCAAATACAACCACAACACAACGGAAGTGAGTCACCAACACAACGGAATTTTCCCGGGGGACCTTAAAAGATGCTGTACCAGCTGTATACAAAGGACAGTAAGTGGCAAACAAGCTTCTGAAAAGTAAGTTATGTTTATTACCTGTGATTACCACGGTTGTGTGCATATTATTAAAAGTTCTGCTTCACAAAACGCCTTGTTTGCCACTTATTGTCCTTTGTACACATAGTGAAGTCCGAGACGTTACTGAAGACGCAGCTTAGCTGGTACAGTATCTTTTAAGGTCCCCCGGGAAAATTCCGTTGTGTTGTGACTCACTTCCGTTGTGTTGTGGTTCTATTTGCAGCGCGTTTTTCTATTTGCTGCGCCTGTGTTGTTATTTTGATGGATGTGTTTTGTGCTTTTGCAGCGCTTTTCAATTTGCACTGCGTTGGGCTTTCTCGGCCACCGTATTAATGTCTTGTGAATAAACCCATTATGCCCCCCTATAGATTTGTTTTTTTTTTTTGCTTTTTTATCATCCTTACAGTTTTTAGATATAAAAACATATTTTTAATATCTGACAATGAAAACCTGAATAAGCGCGAGGGAAACGAGCCGATCTCCGGGGCTGTTTGCCCGGCATCATCGCTGTGGAGCAGGACGATCCCGAGGGACATTTTCAGTAAAAAAAAAAAATGATTAATGGTTATTTGCGTAGTGATCGTTTGTGTCATAGTTTCATTATTGAACCAATCATTCCATCAATTTGGATACATTTAGAATCTTAAAACTTATTTTGCTTTAATTTAGTCTCCTTCTGCTATTACCAAGCAGAATTCTGGCTGTGTTTATATAAGCTTAATACCATCTCTTACAGTGTGTCAAAAAGCAAATCAATAATTTTGAGTGTATGTATGTATAAATGCTCTCAACTCACCCTCAAATTTGACATACAGTAACTGCTCACTCAAGTGAATAGGGTAAACATGGAGTGAAGAACATTGCTATTTAAATTGTGTGAAACTGACACCAATTCTTAGTATTTTTTTTTTTCTCAGTAGCATAGTCGCTGGGAAGTGTGGAGAATTCTGTCAGGAGCGGGTGCAGGGAGGACGCGGAGGCGGACGCAAATGCAAACAAAAAGGGATTTATTAACGAAAACAAAAACAAAATACACAAGATTTACCGAAAACAGGACTGAGGAAACTTGGGAAAACATGGAGCACTGACAGACGATAAACGTACAAGGATCGACACCGGGGAAATGGAACACGGACCTTAAATAGAGGTGCACACACACAGGAAACAGGAAACACCTGGGACGAAGGGGCGGAGCTACAAATGAACACAGGTGAGTGGAAAAACACTGGGAATGAAACACAGAGGAGCCGGGTCACATGAGAACATACAGACAAGAGAACAGACAGGACATGACAAATAGATTTGAGACATATTGATTATCGCTGAATCGCAGTTTTGAGATATCACCGTTATCATTATTTACCACAGCTGAAAGGTGCTTAAAAATGGACCATGTAAAAGGTGTATGAACCCTGAATACATTTTGCTATACATAAGAATCCATTTGATTAGGGCCCCCTGAAAAAAAACATTGCTTAGGGCTCCAGAACTTTCAAATCCGCCCCTACCCTGAAATACAACCCTGTGTCACTCCACAAAATCTAGTGAACTAACCTGCTAAACAGTAGTTTTTTTATTTTAAGATTAATAACTTAATTAATAATGCAGGGTACAAGAGGTTAGTTAGTTAAGCTTAGGTTCATTATTAATCCATTTTAAGCAGATAGCATAAACACCAACTCTAATATTACAGAATTTAATAAATATGGTAATTATTTACTTACAGAAATATATAGGCCAATCACATATAGTGTCTGGAACTTACAATACAATACATAAAAAAAATGTTCATTTCTTTTTCACTGTATTGTTTTTATCCATTCTTTAACCACAGGTGCTAAAAATGTGTAGAAAACCAATAAGTAAGAGTAAAATAAGCTGATTCTGGTGGTTAAATGCTGTATCAGTCTGCTGGTGATCAAAACAGACTGGCTCTGGCTCTGTTCTTCCTGGCTTAGAAGGAAATAAATTGAATCAACTCAGTAATTTAGAGCATGGCTGGGTCTCAGCAGAAGACGGGGAATCGGCTATGAAACTCTTAAAAACAGCCTATTACGTTAATTTAATCTGAGGGGAAACGCTCTTTAGAATGCAAGGTTACATTACAATTTGTTATCGTATGACAAGGGATTCTATTGGACTATGGGTTCAGTCTGTTATCCAGCGCTTCATGTCAGCGAAGATTAAATAAAACCAGAAACGTGCTCTACTGGATTTAACATCTTCTTTTTATCTTACACCATATTCATGTCTACTGCCTGTGTTGTTTAAATAGCAACAGTACTTGTGAATATACAAAATAAAGAGAGCAGTTTCTGAATCAGTTTCTCTGATTTTGCTATTTATAGGTTTATGTTTGAGTAAAATAAACATAGTTGTTTTATTGTATAAACTACAGACAACATTAATAATGCAAAGCAAACAAGTTCACATTCATAAAGTTTTAAGTGTTCAGAAATCAATATTTGGTGGAATAATCCTGGTTTTTAATCACAGTTTTTTTCATGCATCTTGGCATCATGTTCTCCTCCACCAGTCTTACACACTGCTTTTGGATAACTTTATGCGGCTTTACTCCTGGTGCAGAAATTCAAGCAGTTCAGTTTGGTTCGATGATCAGCTTGTGACCATCCATCTTCCTCTTGATTATATTCCAAAGGTTTTCAATTTGGTAAAGTCAAAGAAACTCATCATCTTGATGAACGTGGTGATCTGGAAGTGATATGTGTTCAGGCAAATTTCAGAAAAAAACAAAAAACAAACAGTTTGACGCTCATTGCTATCTTGGCAACACAGGTCAACAATAAACAGAATACTTAATAAAATAACATTGCTGTTCTTGTAAATCAGCTTCTCACACACCTTCACAGCGTGAACGAGAAGCTTTAATTTCCTCTGCTGAGAAGCAAAGAAGCACTGCGCTGTTAAAATAGCAATCTGCCAACAGGTCAGAGCGCGCCTGGCTCTTAAAGGAAATGATAAGTGATGCACTAATTTGTTTATTAAATGGTACACCAAAAACACACCCATGATTGATTGGTAAGAGAATTAGTACATGCCTTTTGCGTACTTTTCCCATAGTTATAATAGCAAAGGCATACTGACGTATTAATTCAAGCTGCGTGGTGCAGGAGAAGCCGAAGAATTTGATGGGATCTCAGTGTTTGTAGTCATATGTTTGCTCTCTTAGTAGGAATCACTGCAGAGCTTCAGTCCTGCTGATTCTGATGGGATTAAAACTAAGAGCCATTACCAAGATTTCATTGAGATCAACAAACTGAAATACTGGGATTTCCAGCAAAAAAAAAAACAGATTCACATAACAAGCCATCTGGCCTTAAGGACACAGGTAATGTTTTATAATGCTTAGCGGAGTCAGGGGGCACTCTACCACTTTACCACTTTTTGAATCATTTTCCCCGGAAAATATTAAAATGGCCTTAAAATGCCTGTATTATTATATGTTTAATATGTAAATTTTCTTCATTATTAGTAAAAACATTTTTTCTTTAATATTTTAATATTTAGATTTCTAACTATGCTGTGTAAAGACGTTTTATCATTTTACTATTCATCAACTGTATACTCTAAAACATCTAAAATATCTAATAGTATACAAAATATTATCTATCTGAACTGCCTGTACTAGCCCCACCCTAGTAATTAGTGTTGTCAGCTTGTGCCTTGTTTGTAACCCCGCCCCCTCGTTTCCTGGTCCAGGTGTTCCTCATCATCCTTGTGTATATAAGCCCCTTTATTTCCCTTTATTTGTTTCTTGTGGAGTCATTTGTTTGTGTGCTACAATGCGATGGTTGTGTGTCAGGTTTGTTTCTGCTATTCATTTTCTTGTTTTCTTAGTTTTTATTAGTCTTTGTTATTTTCTTTATTAACTAAATATTTGTAGCCTCAGTCTTTGAGTTTTTTTTTTGCATTTCCTGTACTTGTTTTCTGCTTTTTGTTTTATTTATCTATTTTTCATAAATAAATAATAACTAAATTATAACTACATTTACCTCCGTCTCTTCATCCTTCCGCCTGTGACAATAGAGCTCTGTCCAATGAGTTGGGGATGAGTTGAGGAGTTGAAGATGCTAACCATCCAACATCCCGATTTTACACTTAAATACAGCAAATGCAATAAAAAAAAAATCTAGAGGGATTATTTTGTGTGCACATTTATTCTTGTCATTTCCTGGGGAGAGAAATGGCACCTATTTGGTGGCTGTGTTGACAATTCACTGCCAAGATAGCCATGAACATCTGAGACTTGACATTTGTCTAGGTTGTATTCAGTCAGTGGTGCACCTGTGTTTTCTGCTGCCAAGATAAACAAGCAAAACTCCAGAAGTTTACCTGAATGCACCTTATTTTGAGATGACCACGCCCATCAGTGAAAATATAAATATATTATAAATATATTCAGAAACTCTTTTGCTATTTAACCAATGCAGACTCAGCCTGGCACAGGGTTAATATAGAACTGTTTCAGTCCCAGAAAAAAACAGTTCAAAGCCCAATATTACAATAAATCCATGACCATCATGAGTGTATTTTACCATCCAACCGCAATTTAGTTTCACGTCAATCAATCCGTCAGGAAAGAGTGAAATTCACTCCGTTTTCTCTCTCTCTCTCTTCCTCCAGTATTCAATCATCTGAAGGCTGTCTCTCTCCTTCATCTCTTTGTCTGAAAGGTCATGAATGACGCTGAAATGTGTGAGGAGCTCACAGATGTCACTGATCTGAGCTGTGGAGGTAATTAGTCGTCTGATAGCAGACCTGTGTGATGCTTCCATCTCCGCCGATGACTAGCCCAGATACAGGTGACCTTCTGTCAGCAGATTACAGCCTATCAGCACCAACACAGCAGCTCTGCACCAACACACCAGCTCCACTGACTTCCAGTTAGGACCAGAACTGCAAAAACATACTGCCACATAAGAACTTTAAATAACATTAAAAGGAATAACAGGCATTCGAGCATAATAATGTTATTACAATATTTGGTGACAATTAATATTGTTATTATACTATAATTATTAAGTTCAGCATTATATGTGTAATAGCTATGATTACTGTGATTATAGAGCACACCACTGATTTTCTCTCCGTGTCTGACTTTCTCTCTCTCTCTCTCTCTCTCTTTCTCTCGCTTTCCTATCTCTCTTTTTTCTCTACACTGTAAAACATTTTAAGTTGGTTAAACTCAGCAACATAAGTTCCCCTGCTGCCTTAAAAAGCTGAGTTAACTCAACTTGATGAAAACATTTGTATGAACTCAAGATGTTAAGTTAAACAAGTTGTTCAAATACTCATTACTTATTGTTTCAACTTGATGCACTGAGTTAAAACAACTCAAGTGTTTAATTTGTCCTATTTTTAAAAAATGTTCTGTTTAGTCAAATAAACTAACAATTCAGCTTTATTTTAACACACACTTTCAAGTTAGTAAAACTTCAGTAATATTCACACAACTTATTATTTTAAGTTAACCATAAGTATTAGAAAAATTTTTAACATTATTATTTAACTGCCAATACTGACAGTATCATGCTGGGGCAGAATAAGAGTAAACTCAGTAAAGAGTGAACTCTGTAGCTCAAAGCCAGCATACTGTGATCACTACAAACACAACAAAGTTAATGTGCTCTTACAGCCTACAACACTGAGGCCTGGCAATCAACACATATATTATATTACTGCACGCCCAGGATCAGGTAGCTTTGTACAACAGACAACACAAAGATGGTAAGTAAGGGAGAGACCACACCCAATATGCAAATATTGGCCTGGCAATCAACGTATATATTATAATTAGTGCACGCCCAGAATAAGGTAGCTTTGGGCAACAGACAACACAAAGATGGTAAGTAAGGGAGCGGCTACACCCAATATGCAGATATATGGTACCAGGAACCAATAGGGGTTGGGGGTTGGGTAGTCGAGCTTAACGCCACATCAGCTCGTCGGCTATTTCGTGGCAGGATAGGTACTGTTTATTCACAAGGTTCTACGATCTAAGCCATCGCAAGGCAGACAGACACAGACAGACACAGACAGACACAGAGACACATTCACTCACACACTCACACCTAAGGGGCAATTTCAATCAAGTTCCAATTAGCCTGAACGTGCCGTCTTTGGACAGTGGGAGGAAACCGGAGAACCCGGAGGAAACCCACGCAGACACGGGGAGAACGTGCAAACTCCACACAGAAAGACCCGGGTCACCCCAGCCGGGAATCGAACCCAGGCCGTCTTGCTGTGAGGCGGAAGTGCTACCCACTGCGCCACCGTGCCGCCCGGAACCAATAGGAAAGCTGCATGAACCAACACTGTAGAAAGAGCTAAAAGTTGGTTGAAATCACATTTTTTCATTGGCTCAACAAACCTTTTTAAACAATGGAGTTGTACTGGCCGGTGAGTTCACTCAACTTAATAACATTAGTTCTTCTGACTAAAACACAGAATTACTTTTTGGAGTGTTGGTGACTCACGCAGCTGAAAGTAATCCCCTTTTGTTTTTTGCTCCTTGTTATTATTAACTGCTATGCGTCGGTTAAAAAGTGTTTAGCCCAATGTGCCCACGGTTTTAAAGTTGTAAAAAGTACTCCAGTCTTTTCTAACTTGCTGCCTATCACTCTACCTCTCTGCATTTTCAAATCTTCACACTTTCATTTTTTTAACCAATAACTTAAAAACGTAAGTTGAATAAACTTGGGTAAATTTGAATAACTCACAGGAAGTTAAGACAATATGTTATTTTAAATTATTTTTATGTAAAACGAAGGAACTTGAGTTCAATATACTAAACTTGTCATGGCAATTGGAATTGAAAAGAACAAATAAGTTCACATAACTTAATGTGGCTGTAATGTTTTACAGTGTAGGTTCAGTTCAGTTTGCTTTATTGACATAACAAAATGACATTTGTATTGTCAAAGCATTTTAGTGAAACAGTAAAGAAATAAATAAATGTTGAAAAAAGTAAATGTGCATATGGTTTAAAATTGGTTTACAATGTAAAATAAAAAAATTATATGAATAGAAGTGTACAATAATAATATATAAATTGCAAAAAGACAAGAATCTCTCTCTCTCTTCTCTCTCTCTTCTTTCTCTCTCTCTCTTTTCTATCTCTCTTTTCCCTATCTCTCTTTTTTCTCTAGGTTCAGTTCAGTTTGCTTTATTGACAACAAAATCGCATTTGTATTTTCAAAGCATTTTATTACAGAAATAAATAAATGTTGAAAAAAGTAAATGTGCATATGGTTTAAAATAGGTTTAAAATAAAATAAAAAAAACATTATATGAATAGAAGTGTACAATAATAATATATAAATTGCAAAAAGACAAGCATCTCTCTCTTCTCTCTCTCTTTCTCTCTTCTCTCTCTCTTCTCGCTCTCACTCTGTCTCTCTATTTTCCCTATCTCTCTTTGTTCTCTAGGTTCAGTTCAGTTTGCTTTATTGACATAACAAAATGACATTTGTATTGTCAAAGCATTTTAGTCAAAAATTACAGAAATAAATAAATGTTGGAAAAAGTAAATGTGCATATGATTTAAAATTGGTTTAAATTTTTAAATAACAAAAAATTATATGAATAGAAGTGTACAATAATAATAATATATAATAATTGAAAAAGGACTATTTTTTCTCACTTTTTCTCTCTCTCTTTCTCTCTCTCTCTCTCTCTCTCTCTCTCTCGCTCTCTTTCTCTCTTTTTTCCTGTCCACTTGTTTGCGTGGGGGTTTAATTGCTGTCCTCAGTCATTATTTGCTATAGAAACGCTGCACTGTTACCCAGCCCTTCTGCCTCAGAGACCAGAGAGCCCGGGGCCTCAGAGATCTGTTTATGACTCTCAGCCTGTAGCATCTTCTCCAGCAGAGCTGCAGACCTGATCACCAGACCAACCGCTGCTGCTGCTCTTTATATCAGCCTGTTAGAATAAGTGTAATGGGGGGAGGGGTCTGCAAATCAATACTGAGCACAATGTCTTCTCAGAAACTGCAGTGTGGCAATGATGTGTCTGTCTTTACATCACTATGGGGTTTACACACCTTACACAGGGTGTAATATTCTATCTATATACAGGGATTGGACAATAAAACTGAAACACCTGGTTTTAGAGCACAATAATTTATTGTGGTGACGGACAGTTCTGGTGGAAACAGGAGAGTTGAGGTGCACATTGAATTCTGCCGTGATTTGATCAGCCGTGGTTTAATGTTTTTTTGGATACAATCCGGGTTAGCACGCGAACATCCCTTTCAGACAGCTTCCTCTTACAGCGTCCACAGTTAATCCTGTTGGATGTGGTTGGTCCTTCTTGGTGGTATGCTGACATTACCCAGGATACTGTGGCTCTTGATAATGTTGTGTGCATTGCAATATTTATTTATCTATCTATCTATCTATCTATCTATCTATCTATCTATCTATCTATCTATCTATCTATCTATCTATCTATCTATCTATCTATCTATCTATCTATCTAATATAAGAGCCATTGTCAAGAACAACAAACTAGCCAATTTAAATTATACTATTGTAAATGTAACGTAAAATCAATATTTCTCACTCTGGCAATGTCTGCATATCCTGTTTACTCACTATATTTTCCAATCTCATGTGTTTGCATTGAAAACAAAAAAATCACAAAAAATCACAGTGATACCAAACTTTTGAGCAGTATTATTATGGATGAATACATCATCAGTATATATTTATGATTTCTTATTGTGTTATTCAGTGGATCACCCAATACATTGTTGGTAAATGATCATGTGTTTAGAATACATACTAATTTATATTCAGACGTGCTGTGTGGAATCTAGGAGGTTTTGATGCAACTGTAACAATATATATAAATATTTTTTGGAATAATGAAGTTGCTGGAATTAAAGGAATAATGTTTATAAACGAGAAACTGTATATGTATTTAGAACCTTTTAAAGGTTTAAAGACATTAATGCATATGTTTTCGCTTGCATGGTAGGAGTGTGTAATAGAGTGGAGGACAGTAAGTGATTAAACACCTCACAAACCACCACCATGTGTGACTGAAACACTGAATAAACCTGTTTAAAACCTAAACGCCATCGGAGCAGCACTTAAAAATGAGCGTCTTCTTCTTAAGCTCTGATTAATCTGATTGATTATTATTTTTCTGATACTCTGAGTGACTGTGTTCTGGCATTTCCCTGGATAAACCCTCCACTGCTGTCTCTCTTCATATACACAACATATCAGCTTAGAGTTCTGCTAGCCCTGCGTAATCAATACCACAGAGAGAGAGAGAGAGAGAGAGAGAGAGAGAGAGAGAGAGAGAGAGAGAGACAGAGAAAGAGATGCAGAGAGGGAGAGAGGGGAAGAAAGAATGAGTGAGAGAGGTTGCCATGGTGACCACACATCCTTGACAAATGACACACTTTGAGGCAACAAGAAAAGATTTTGCGCGTGAGAGAGAGTATGAGAACGAGAGAGCGAGAAAGGAGAACAAAGACGGAGAAAAACAGAGAAAGGAACATGAGAAGGGATGGATGGATGGATGGATGGATGGATGGATGGATGGATGGATAGATAGATAGATAGATAGATAGATAGATAGATAGATAGATAGATAGATAGATAGATAGATAGATAGATAGATAGATAGATAGATAGATAGATAGATAGATAGATGTCATGTTTCTATTTTGGTGGCTGGAAATACAGGGACTCCACTGACTGATTAAAACCCTGACAACAGTCAACAGTCAGCCGGTCAGTATCCTCTACTGACACGCGCAAAAGTGCCGCACTGTTAAAATATGTGCCAAAGTCAAAGCTCATCTGGCTCCTAAATGGAAAAACAGGAGGCACACTAATTTTTTATGCAGTTTTTATTTTATATAAAGCTACAGCATGGCATTATAATCACAATATAGCAAAGTGACAAATCAAACTAAGTTTAAGGAAAAAGTTGCACAAGTGCGCAGTGCACACTCTGTTTGTCCATTACACACTTGGCTTGCAGTGCTGCAGTACAGTGCATAGCCTTATTGCTCTTTTTTGTGTTTTTGCACATAGACTATAAACTATAAGCTCAATATAAAAATCATTTGTTTGTTTAGAAATTATTTTCTATTCTTAAACCATGTTAAATTATATTAGATTAGAGGAAAGTCATTCAGACTTCTTGTAGCCTGATTTACTGATGTTTAGGCTTGTGGATCATTGTTCGCATTGCTGTTTTTTTAATCTTTTGGAGATCTGTTCTTAATAAATATTTCTCTAATAAAAGGTCTATGCTTCTTCAGTGTTGCAATGTTGAACAGATTCCGCTTATTCAAACAGCCCAAATTTTTTTAAAAGCTCAGTTTTAACGCTCTACTTACTAAAAAAATGTTGGGTTTAAATCAGGCTCAGGCTTATAATGACAGTCTATGTGGCGGATCAGGTCTCGGGCAGTTCGGGCAGAATGTGCACAGGATCAGGCCAGGTCAGGCTGGATATTTTGGGCCTGTTCTACTCTAGATTGTTAAAATAGGGCCCTTTATATACAGTATAGAAAACATGAAAATTTGAACATGTCTCTGAATCTCATTAGAAAATTCCCAGTGACATGATCACCTTTATGTTGTAACAGGTCAGGAAGGGTCTGGGGAGTCGGCTGGGGAAGAATGAAGATGGAATGAAGTGGAGTGTTTTCCTTTCCATTCTCATCTTATTGAACATCAGTTTGATGACGTCAATCTCTCTTCTACACGATTAATGATTATCTATAGGTCATAGATCTATCTCCGGCTACACATCTGTGAATTTGCTCCTAATTTCCTACAGCATTCACCCAACCAACCACCCACCCACCCGCTCACTCACTCACTTCAGGTTAATGTACACACAAGACTGACCGGCGGTCCTGACGTCTGCTGTGACTCAGAGTAGCCACTGCCCAATCAGAGCACTTATTTTTCTGCCATGATGTTAAGCTGCCATTAATGTTCAGATTTTTTTACACAGCGTTACGCATTCGGACGTAGGAGGTCTTGTATGAAGCCAGAGTCATGTCACTTTTTAAAGCCAGAGTGCTGCATTATGAGAGCAGTGGAAAAAACACAGCAGCTGTTTCAGCTGGACGGGCTGATCTGGCTTTAACAGGATCTGAAGGGTTGGTGTGTTGGGGAATAGATTTATTAACTGGAAATAGTACAAAATACAGTCTACAAATTTCTGCAGTAAACTGCCTGGGTTTTTAAGAAAAACAAACCAAAAATAGTACTGAAAACTGAAAACAAAACAAAAAATTGTATATTGTAAAAGTATATCGTAAAAAAAAATTCTGCAATTTTAGGGCTTTAAAATCTCCTACAGGACACTTGGAGAAGCTGCCTGTTTTCTCTCTACTCCACTTAATAATTTCAGATCATTAACAGGAATCAAACCCACATTCTGCAGGTTTTAAAAAATAGCATAATAAAACTAACAATTAGGAGGACATTAACTGCTTGATTTGCATTCAGAAAAATATTGATTTTAAAATGTACAGAAAAAAGCCAAAAGAATCCAAATAAATGCCATAAAAAAGCAAAAAAAAAATATATATATATATATATATAAATGCTAAATATTAGAGAGAGTAACAGTCTTGCTTTCTGCTTCCATGGGTCCTTGGCAAACCGGTAAATGATGCAACTTCCTGTATTTAAATTGGTTTCAACAAAGAAAAAATTACAAAAACGTTGTAAATTTTACTTTGGCATTTAGACTAACATTTACAAATGTACAAATTCGACAAAAAATTAAAAGAAAGACTAAGTAGTGCATAGAATGTTATGTATTTTTGTAGATAGTACTTAAATAAACGTAATTATATTTATATAAATTATATTTACAAAGTCAAAAATCATTTTTTACTGTGTACAGCAACTACACAAGCAATGTGCGTGTGCCTTTGCTTATCTGTGTCACCAGTAACACAGCAGTGCATTTTAACTTTTAACTGTCTGCATTCATTAGAAGGGGTGTCCACAAACATGTTGGACATCCTGCTGTCAGTAATTACTTCAGCTTCCCTGAAATAAGGACTTCTGCATGGCTGATCCCTCCTTTTTATGTTCCATGAAAGCAGGGAGCGAAGGTTCTTCGGTAATTGAGTTCTGAGCTGTCTGAGAAGCTGCAGTGCCTCAGAGTTTGCTCAGGGCCAAGGCTTTGGTTTGCTCAGTGGCTGGCGTCCAATGATTCGCACTGTTGGTCGAAACAGTAAAAAACAATAGACTGTGAGAGGGGTTTATAAGACGGTGTCTCAGCAGCTTCTGCCAGGATTAATGTCTGTATTTTCAGTATAGCACAGGCTGTGAGGACGGCCTACTGTTTGTCTTGTGAGGGTAAAGTCTATAGCGTGCTGTGGAGGCTTGCCAACTGCTCTAATGCAAACAGGTGTTGTCAGGTAGAGGCAGAGAGCAGCTGCTGAATGGGCCTTTGTGCTGTTTGCTCAAGAACCTGACTGATCCTCTGAACACGGCAATGCATTTTCACGCCACAGTGGATAACACTTACTACTGCCCTGAATCTACAGTCATGATCAAAACAGTTGGAAAGTAGATAAAGCTTGATATGAGCAATATTTATTGAGCTAAACATACAGAAGTAATGTATAATATGTCAGATCTATTGGTATGGTGTTGTAGAGGTTCCTAATGGTGTCCTGCAATAATCCAACCCATGCTGCATGCATGCATTTTTTAATTGTACAATGTTCTGGCAATGCAGTTGGCAATGGCATAGTATCAGTGCCTTCAAGACAAGCTCTTGAGCCAGCAGCAAAATGCAGTCAAGCATTGTCCTGTTGTGATAGTGCACTCTAGTGCACTGACCAAAGTGCCTCCACACATGGATTCACCAGTCGTCTCTACCAAGACAAAAGTTATGCAGGTTATAGATAGGTTATAGATCCCTCTATCACATGATGTCTTCAGAATGGGGTGTTTCTTACACTTCATGAGCAGCACTTAGACTGTGAGCCACTTCAGAGGTGTTTAATTCCCTTCAAAATAGATTACAAGTAGATATATTATTATATATATCTAATATATATATCTGATATATATTTTTAGTGCTGACAAGAACTGTCTTGTCTGTGAACCACCTGTGAGGTTCTAATGCATGTGCATACTATAACTACTATATAGTGTGGTGACAGTGTGATGTTCGTCAGCACAAGTGGCTGTTGGCTGATGTATCAGAGCTGGAGACCAGGCGCTTTCCTCCAAGTGTGCTGACTACCCAGTGCTACTTAACCAGGTTCTTACTTTATATGTATCTGAGGAGGCATGTGCTAGTCTTCACCCTTCTGGTGGATGGGGCCATGATGAGTGATAATGGGTAGTTTTATGAATGGGGGTTGTGTAATTTGCCCTCTAAATTGGAAAGGAATTAGAAACTAAATTATTCTAACAAATGCTTTCTTTATTCCGAGGTCTTTTATCATGATTATCTAATTAATGAATGGTTTGCGTACAAGATCGTCATCACAATACAACAGTATGCGTCATGAAAAAAAAATGGAGGAGTGATTGGGTTGTATTTTGGTCTCTGTACCTCTGGTGCACTAAAAAAAGGGGTTTGGAGTGTATCCATTCTGCACACAGCTTTGTACTACTGATTATACGCATCTGCATGACTATTCATTAGAGCTTGTGATCTCTCCTTTTCAGCTCTCTCTCTGTTTGATGCATTCACTGAATCCACTCTGTCATTATGGTGCAAATGCAGTCTTTGAAAATGATGACCTGCTTATATATTCAATAGAAAAAGGAAATGGCTGTGTGATTGTATAGGATGTGCATTTATAATATACACCTCTAGAAAATAAGAGAGAAAGAGAGAAAGAGGGGGTGGAGAGAGGGATATACAATGAGAGAGAAAAAGAAATTGAAATAAAATGAGATAAAGATGGAAAATAAGATATATGCATATTTGATATATCTCACTGTCTCTCTCTTATTTTATATATCTCTATATATCTATTTAGAAAGAAAGCTAATAAGGGAGAAAGAGGGAGATATAAAATGGGAGAGAGAAAGAGAGAAGGATATAACATGAGAGAAAGAGAGAGGGATGGAAAATAAGATATATGCACATTTTGTATCCATCTCTCTCTCTCTTTCTCTCTCTATCATTTTATGTATATCTCTTTATACATATATAAGGAAAGAGAGATAATAAGAGAGAGGGGGGGGGTATAAAATGAGAGTGAGAAAGAAAGAAAGGGATATAAAATGAGAGCAAGAGAGGGGTGGAAAATAATATATATGCACATTTTATATCCCTCTCTCTTTCTGTCTCTCTCTCTCACATTTTATATATATATATATATATATATATATATATATATATATATATATATATATATATATATAAATACAGAGAGAAGGAGAGAGAGAGAAAGAGAGAATGAGTGATCTATATTGTAATGAATACTCTGGGCAGTTCTGCAGGAGCTGTCCAGCGCAGAGGTGCTGAAACGACTTGGGCTTGATGACGTACGTTTTTCGTCAGCATACGAAAATAACGCCTTTAAAATAAATACCTAAATAAAAATACACAAATATGTATTTACTGCCTGTGTGCATATGTTATTATTGACTAGCATTTATGAGCCACATGTGCATGAGAATTAATATATATATTTTTTTTCTGAATTAATTTTATTTAACAACGTCATTCCCTTCAACTCGAATTCCAGCGGCTGGTAGTCTCGAGCTCGCCTGAGCGCGTGCGGGTTATTTATAGATCCCGTCTCCCCTCCTCTTATCCCTCCCGCCTCTTCCTCCTCTCCTCCTCCTCCTCCTCCCTCCATCCTCCCTCCATCCTTCGGGGACCACAGCATCCTACCCCAGGTACGAATTGACGTCAGAGCTCTTCGTAATTTGACGTGTAAACATCCCTTCTTCCTCTTCCACATCTCTCTCTCTCTCTCTCTCTCTCTCTCTCTCTCTCTCTCTCTGTCTCTCTCTCTCTCACTGGTATCTTTCCACGCCTCTCCACGAGCCTACATGCCACAGTCACGAGGAGCGGACCTGATCTCTCTTTCCTGATAATAATATTGATCTGCTCTCTGGTTTGATCATTTATTTTTTATTTCTGTATTGAGTTGGTATTTCTGTATCTCGCGTCCCGCGCGCCCCGGACTCAGTGCGCGCCCCCGTTTCTCCTCGCGCTGCTCTTCGCTCTGAAATGGCAGTAAGATGTCCTGCTGCGGTGTTTCTCGGCGCTCTCGCGGTTCTCTGCGCGCTGTCTTCCCCAGGAGTGAACGCTTTGGACCGGCAGTACCTCAACGAGTGGGCCGTGGAGATCCCCGGAGGAACGGACGCTGCGCAGTCGATAGCCAACGAGCTCGGCTACCAACTGGTCAGACAGGTAGGAAGAACCAGTGCGCTCCTGGGATGAGTAGAAGATACTGGGTTTAGTAAAACACTTGGGGGATTGGTTGAGTTGAAACCTTTGGTTGTGTGTGTTGGTGCAAATTGTTTCATTAGAATCACTTGTGTTAAAATGTGTTGATTGGAACCACCTTGGTTGATTTGAAGCTTTTATTTGTGTTGGAGATAAATAGTTAACTTTTGTTTGTGTTGGAGAAAATTAGTTGATCAGAACCAGACAGAAGTATTGGGAAACCTGCTCATTCATTAAATTAAGGGTATTAAAAAGGGTTTATCCTGATTTTTGTTGGAGAAAATACTTCTACTGTCCAATGAAGGAGTTTTATAAAGGCGATTCAATTTCAGAGCAATGCTTCAGAATGCAACAGCATTCTTACCGACACACCAATAACTTTGCTGAAATTAAAACATTTATTATTTGTGTACTTGTGTCTATGTGACAAAGACATATATTTTTCAAAGGAGAACTTCTTCAATGCATGTTCTTTCCCAGCACTTCACAAACACCTGTTTCTATCTGACGTGTAAAGCCCGTACGTCAGCAGCTGTGCCTCCTGCCTGTGCTGAATGCCTTTGTTCCATCTCTGGCATCAAACTCCACGTCACCAAACAGCCCAGCGAGAGACGTATATCTTAGTTCAGTTCATTTTAAATGTTTACAGAAGAGCTGTGGCATCTTTTTTGAATTCATCCACTGATCCGCTCGCTTTAACCGTCTTATCCTTTTAAGTAATCCTAATGACACTGACACGCAAGATCAGATTTCAAGAGAAGAGAAACACACTCATCCTGCACGCAGACTCATCAAAAGCTTGGGTTTTTATCTTATTATATCCTAAAAACTCTTAAAAATACAGTTATTCCCATCAGTCCAGCTAAACAGACAGGGCACAGCATCATACTGAGCTCCTCAGTCACAAAGCCTTGCGTTACACAACCTCATGCATAAGCAGCAGCACTGCATTCCAGCAGGCTTTGCAGTACAGCTGTACCGACTCCATATATTTCATATATTGTACTCTACATTATACTGTATATTTAAATACTTGTAGATACCCCTTTTAATAAATGCATTGAGATACTTTAGGTTGCACCCATTGCTGACAAAGATGTGCAAACATACACCCACAGCCTCTGTTCAATCTGGTCACTGCTAAGGCTTTAAATTGGCACCAATACGGTAGGGGTGTAGAAAATGGTACAGAAAATTCACGGTTCAGTTCACACCTCAGTATAAATCCCAGAGTTACTTTAACTGCTTAAACTACACGTTTTTTTTCTTCTAAGAATACTACTGGATGCATTTCAGTGTTTGAGTTCTTTTAAAAAAAATATTAGCATTAGGTTGTTAAAGTTAAATTATTGGTTAAACTAAATTAGTGGTGTCAGTCATTTAAAAAATGAATTAAAATCATGATAATTTTTAATGATGGAATTTCCCAGTATTATTGTGAGGGGCCAGGAAGAACAGTGTAGTGGGGTTTAGGTCTAGCAGACTAGCAGATTAGATAATTTTGTTGAGAGAGACAGAGAAAGAGAGAGAGAGAGAGAGAGAGAGAGAGAGAGAAGGCACAAGTGAACGAGAGAAAGAGACAGAGAGAGAGACAGAGAAAGAGAAAGAGAGTACAAGCGCCTAACCCTGCGTTCACACTGGAAAGCAACAGGCGAACATTAGTTTCTTATGGCAGCACAGTGATGGTTATGGACAGTTTTAATGATCTGCGTTTCTGTGCCGCTCTATACTTATGAGCTCCAGCTTCGTTCTGACAGTATGTTTTTTTATTACTCAGTGCAATCAAATCCTCACAGCAAAGCACCACAAGAAATCTACAAGAAACCCCTTCACCATACAGATGAGACACTTACTCCAACAAAAACAAATATATAATAAACTCTGTAATATAAACAGAAGAAATGAAATGGTTTTATCGAAAATCAAATTCTCTCCAATTTAGCTTCATTCTGAAGGATGTAGGTGTTGGATATAAATTGAATACTGGCTGTCCTCCAGGAGAGCATTGGAAATGGTCAAGCTACACACAGCAAGGCCTGTCCTTCTGTATCTGGATGAGGAAGCTCCAGGCCGTCTAGACCAGACAGATGGAATTACGTCATTTAGATCAAACTGAATTTATGTCTAAAAAATGAATCGTCTCCTTCAACAGATTCTACTTCTCTCTGTCCCTTAATCACTCACTCTCTCTCTCACACAGATTGGGGCGCTACAAAACCATTATTTATTCAAACATCAGAGTCATCCTAGCAGGACCAAGAGGAGTGCAGACCACATCACCAAGAGGCTGTCAGAAGACGACAGGGTAAGGGATTCCATTTTAAATCTTTTTACAGTGTATTTTGAATTGTATCTTATTTTTTCACCAATTTGGAACGCCAGATACCCAGCCTACTTATTATTAGTAGGAGTAGAAATCACAGGTGTTTGCACAATACAATAAAATCCCGATACAATGCCCATGCTAACAATGATATCTCAATACTGTGATTTTGTAAAACTCAATACTTAATGGAGTCTGTGTTACTGAAGAGGATACAATAATCCCTTGAGCGGAATGGCTAGTGGCTTAGTGGTTAGCATGTTCACCTCCTAGCGCTGGGGTCGGGTTCAAGTCCCTATCTGGGTGGTGTTTTTTCCAGGGACTCTGGTTTCGTCTGGTTTTCTCCCACACTCAATACACATGGAGATCATTGATAAGTTGGCCTCCAGGTGGACGGTGTTTCCGGTTGATGAGGGTTATTGAATGATTATGTATTTATTGGTGAAAGTTTCACAGAAATTGGCCACATGTTTACCTTTTATCGATATAGTGTCCCACTCCAATCACTGGTGATGCTCCCAACACTATGAGAGGGAAGGATAGCACATGCCTCCAACACAAATGAAAACCAGCCACCACCCCCTCAGAAAGAGCATGGACAAATGTGCTCTCTCAGACTCAAGATCCATGGTTTAAACTGGCGATCCTCGGATCAAACCAATTCTCCCGAAAGAGCTGCTAGAGAAAGTGTAAATGAATGAAAGAGAGTGACTGATCTAGACAACCTTACCTATTTCCTATAGTATTTCTGTATGGAATTTATATCTTTAATGCATTTAAATATGTGTGAATATGTCTGTTCTCACATATCTTTGTGATTGAAAAGATACATAAGGCTTATTGATACATTTCTTTGTCTCTCTGCAGGTATCGTGGGCGGAGCAGCAGTATGAGAAGCAGAGAAGTAAGCGAGCTCCTTTAGGGGCTGATTGTAAAGAATGCTCAGTGGACAAACTCTTCGATGATCCCATGTGGAACCAGCAGTGGTACCTGGTGAGTTATTCTGGAATGGTTTTACTTTTTTAAACAGGGCATTAGCAAGTCTGAACAAAGAATAACAGTCCAAAAAGAGACGGAAGAAAACAGAACTGAGGAAAAGAACATTGTAGAACAGTGTGAATGAGAGGCATCAGTCCAGTGTCTGGGATTGTTGGTGTTAGGTGGTATTAGAAGGTGTTAGTTGGAGTTGGCTGTAGCTGTGTACAGTATAGTACGTGGGGGATGAGGTGTTTGACAGTGCTGCAGTCTCAGCAGTTATAAATAGACAGGTTTCCACATGGATCATCCTGATGTCGATATGGGAAGACCCTCCTCATTGATACAAGACTGAGAGACTGAATTAGATAGAAAAGCAGACAGACATAAATCAGAATGAGGAAAAATCCATCCCTCAAATTGGACCATCCATCAGCAAAAGCCATTTTTCTGCACTCGGCGTCTGCTTGCTGGAGCTCTTAAACACTGTGGATTCCCCATCTTCTGTTGGGGTCTAGAGGCTGCTCCCCAGATCTCTTCATTACTGATGGCTGATGGAACCATTGGGTTTGTGTGCTGGGCTGCTAGCTCTAGTTGAGGTGCTTGAGTGTTGAGAGCTTCCTGTTGCGTCCACAGTTAATCCTGTTGGATGTGGTTGGTCCTTCTTGGTGGTATGCTGACATTACCCTGATTACCGTGGCTCTTGATGCATCACAAAGACTTGCTGTCTTGGTCACAGATGCTCCAGCAAGACGTGCACCAACAATTTGTCCTCTTTTGAACTCTGGTATGTCACCCATAATGTTGTGTGCATTGCAATATTTAGAGCAGAACTGTGCTCTTACCCTGCTAATTGAACCTTCACACTCTGCTCTTACTGCTGCAATGTGCAATTAATGAAGATTGGCCATCAGGCTGCTCCAATTTAGCCATGAAACCTAAAATCCCACACTAAAATGATGACAGGTGTTTTAGTTCCATTGTCCAACCCCTGCATTTAATACTTTTAAGATGAAATGTGGAGTTGGGGATCTTTACTCCAACAAAAGATGAATAAAGTCTTTTTTAATACACTTGATTTCAGGCCCAGTGAATCTTTGGCCTTTTAGACTTTGCTCTTCATTCAACAATCAGGATATGTTCATGTCACATGGGCTTTGTTTGCAAAGGGTGAGGGTGGGATGGGTTAGAGGCTGTGAGAGATAGAGAGAAACAGATAGAGAGACAGAAGGAGAAAGAGTGAATGGGCTGCCAAAAAGTGCATTTGCCTAATTGAGCATGCCTTTGGATATATCGGAGAAAAGCAGCCCTCGCTGAACCAAAACAACAGAAGAGGCAATCAAATGTAAAGTCCTAATTCGCTTTAGCACCGTCAAGCTTATCTTACAGAGCAAACGTCCCATTTCCCCCAGATATGAATTACATCCGCTCGTGGCCTGAGCTGTGACCCACTCTAATCAAATGGAGCGCTCGCCATGCTTTTTGCGAGCGATGGATTACTTTTAGATGCTCATTTTATCCCAGATCACTCTTTAGCAGTGCTTTTCTTCTGTCTGCTGCTCTTTTCTGACAGAGAGGGTCTTTTTTACAGTGTGTATGTGTGGTGATATTTGTGTTTATGTGATGATGATGATGTGGCCATATTTGCCCATGTCTCCTCTGATCCTTACTCCTTCTGCTATATTGTTGTTTTATGGCGGAAAAACAGGATATTGGAAGTCTGAGTCACGTTTTGTTTTCTTTGCTTCGTTCCTCCTAATTGAACTGGTCATAAAATTTCCAGTTTGCTTCGTCACAAGCTGTTCCATAGCACCAAATGGGCTCAACAGCCCAGCTTCCCCTCAGATCTCAGAGTGACTAACAGCAGTACGTTCTGTTCACTTGTTAAGGTGAACCTGTGTATCTTTTTTTTTTTTTTTTTTTTTTTTTTACCAATTTTGTCCTCAGATTAGTTTAGCCAATTAACCTACCCACTCACTAGGGCTCCTCCTATAAGCTAGAACACTAGCACAATACATCTACACTAAATAGCCAATGCACTCAGAGGAAATCACCAGATCCCCAGCTTTGATACATCAGCCAACAGACGCCTGTGCAAGTTGGCATCTCAATGGGACTCTTATTAAATTTTCTCCCAATTTTCCTAGCTATGCCAATTTTCCCACCCATTTTTAGCTAGGTCAGTTTTCCCACCTATTTTTAGCAAGGCCAATTTTCCCACCTATTTTTAGCTAGGTTAATTTTCCCACCTATTTTTAGCTAGGCCAATTTTCCCACCCATTTAGTTGCTATTCTAAATCTATTAAGCCAACTGTACATCTCCGATCGCTAGTGATGCCACAACACAAAGAGGGTAAAAACTAGCACATGCCTCCTTCGACACATGTGAAGTCAGACTCCGCCTCTTTTTGAACTGCTGCTGATGCTGCTGATGCTTGCCGAGTAGCATCAGAGCGCTAACACTCGGAGGAAAGCGCAGGGACTTGGTTCTGATACATCAGCTCACAGACGCAGCCTTGTGCTGATGAACATCACCCCAGGAGTGATGAGGGAAAAAAGGGGCCATCTCTGGCAGCTCATGGCAAGCTGAATGACGGGAATTCGAACCAGCGATCTCCAGATCACTGTTTAGCCATGAAAATAGTGGTACATGGTGCTTAATGGGTGTTATTAGCGTTTTCCTAAACCAGATAAAACGTGTTGCTAAAATACTGTAGTTAATTCTGTTCCTTTTACCCATGCTCTGGATAGTCCCTGTAGAAGGAAATAGCAGATTCGGAAAGATATTAATCCAGGAGTTTCCAATCTTATACCAACACACTTTATGAATTGTTTAAAGACTGAGTTCAGCAGATAACACAGAAGTTAGTGTGTTCTCTGGCTTGCTTAGATAAGATTGGACACCCCCATATTAGATCCTGTAATTGTGTTTGTATTGATAAGGATGTCCACACTCACAGACAGGCTGAGTAATTTTACTGTCTGGGAAACAACAAATTGCCTCAATATAAAGCAATGAAACAACATATAAGAAGAGTTCCTAAGTACAATTCTGTTAAAACCTACAAGTTACAACCTACAACCTATTTTTTATAAATATTGTTTTGAAATAGTGTTTTACTTGTGTGTGATTTGTTCAGTTTACAGGGAAAATAGCATAATAAGATCTAAGACCTTCTTAAAGGACTATTAAGGTAGTGTTTTCCGTATTAGCAGCTCTTGTCAGCAGAGCTTCAGACAGTATTTTCTTATTTGAACTTTGCAGTAAAATACAGCAATCTGTGTTGGTTGAGGCCTCTAAAACTGCACACTGCCATTCCCCCAGTAACATATCCACACTCATGGTTGCCAGGTATAAACAGCAGCAGAGTTCTGCAAGAGTTGTGCAGCCATGGAAATGGGAGAGGTGGCTATTTTTCTGCTGAACAGGTAATCATTGAGCTTCAGTAAGGTTGCTGACCATAGCTAGCTGGACAATTTGGTACAACCACTAGTGTAGTAGACATGGGCATTTTGGACTTCAATAGAGTAAGAGTCTTACTTCCTTGCCACTGTGTGTCAATCTGGCAACTCGTGTGAGTTTTGCATTTGGGTAGGGGCGGGTAGAACAGAAAACTCTATCCAGTGTTTGTAAATTGTACCTTCTGCTACCATTTCACACACTTGCTCGCATTTTTACTGATTGTTTATTTAAGAACAGATTTAAGAGCATCATTAAGAAGATAGTAAAGAACGAATTCTGTTGAATTTCAAAAGCAGCCTTCTGTACTGAGGTGGCTATTTTTCCTGCTGAACAGGTAATCATTGAGCTTCAGTAAGGTTGCTGACTAGCAAAATAAAAATATTTTGGACAATTGAAACAAATATTCAGTAGTTATCAACAGAGTTAGACTCGTTGCCGCTTGCCACTGTGTGTCAATCTGGCAACCCATGTAAGCTTGTAGGGCAGAAAACTCTATCCAGTGTTTGGAAATTAGACTCCTATAGCCATTTTACACATTCACTTGCATTTATTACTGATTGTTTCTTTAAGAACAGATTTTAGAGCATCATTAAGAAGATATTAAAGAACAAGTCCTGTTGTTTTCTTGCTTCAGCAGCACCTGTTTAAATGATCCTCCTCCCTAAACAGATTAATGTTAACCCTTATTTATTAATTAAACCTGTTTCCAAAAGCAGCCTTCTCTACTGAGGCATATCTTCAGAGGCGCTCTAGCGCAGTGGTGCATAGAGAGGGAGGGGGCGAGCGATAGAGGGAGGATGACGTGCGAGCTATGGAGATGAGACAGAGGATGTGCTGAAAGGGAGGGAGGGAGGGAGGGAGGGAGAAGGATAAGATAGATATTTGTGGAGGAGGAGGAAAGATAGAAAAAAAATAAAGAAAGAGAGAGAACAGAAAGAAGAGAGAGAGGAAAAGAGATGTAGAGGTAGATTAGAGAGAGATACAGATAGAGAGAGAGAGAGAGAGAGAGAGAGAGAGAGAGAGAGAGAGAGAGAGAGAGAGAGTGTGTGTGTGCATGCATTACCTTATGGTAGTGTAGAGAGGATGCTGGGTAATTCAGTCTGAGATGAGTCATAAGATGCTCCTCAGTGTGTTGGGCTGAGAGCCACAGGCTGTAATTGGGTGGGTGTGGTGTATATGAATGTGTGTTTGGGTGCATGCTAATCCTTCAAAGCTAATGACAGTAGAAGAGAACTGCAGAGATGCAATCTGATATCACAATATGCTTTACTATATTTCATTCATTCCCCACTGCGTCATTTATACATACTAATACAATAATATATACAGTAAATGTGTTGGGGACAGGCAGAGATGAGACAAGCACGGAAAAATATAAGAGGCTTTATTAAGATACGACAATCCCAAATCGTCTAGGTCAAAAACGCAGCAAGACAGTGTAGGAAGTCACGGCAAAAACATAATTGAAGTGTGAAAAAAACAAAGAAATAAACAATAACACAGGCAAGATAAACATTTTATTAAGACAGACAGAACCACAATCCATTACTTGGCGGAGAGTGAGTGAAGTGCAGAGGTGTATATAATGAGTGAAACAGGTGAAACAGGTGAAGTCAGTATTCAGGTGATTGTGATCTGGAAGGAGTCATCTGATGTTTCATGTGAGGGAGTGAATGTGTGATGTCAGGTTGTGGTGCATTCTGGGCAATGGAGTCCAGAGCTTTGAGGTCAGTGATAGACACAGGTACAGGAAGAAAATAAGAATATATTTACTAGATTTTGGACCATTGCTGTAAGGATTTGATTGCATTCAGAGCATTAGTGAGTTCAGGATGTTGGATGTTTATCTGCTTTTTCTTTAATAATGGTAAATTAATTTGAGAATATGGCCTGTTGATGAAACTTAGGCCCCCAAAACCCTTTGCAAAAACTCCACCTTCACCTTTAGAGATGCTCTAGATGCTCATTCAGCTATAAGAAATGTATTCTTGTCTATAAATCCCAGATGTTGAATTGCAACATTAGTATGTGATCTTAATCGTTATTTGCTTTATCTACAGTATTCAGTATCAGAAATTGTCATTTAAACTTTGAACTATCTTAGAAGAAGAGCATTTCTAGATTACAGTAGCAATAAAACCATTATAGCAGTATTCAGTAAGAATTACTTAAGAGTATTGCTCTTTGAGCTTCCTGCTAAAGACATGCTTTACACATGCATTTCTGGACAAGCTGAGAAATACAGAACCATCACTAAAAGTGAAACAAGATTGTAGAATGAGATTGCTGAGAATATTACAGGGTTTTACACTAATATAGACAATATCCTCACTAATACAGATATTATTATGAGAATAATACAAAATGCTACATCAAATTTTGTATATTTAGCTTTAACTGCATGTTTAGCTCTTTCTGTCCATCCGGAGTCCTCATATTCTATGTGTGGTCACGTCCACATTAGCTCTCGCCCCCTCCTTCTGTTAAAGAGAGCGAGATGGAGTGAGATCTCAGCTATGAGTCACGGTGGAGGGGCTGCTGCTTATGCTTCTGCACGTACGGGTCCACAGTGTCCTGAAGCTGTTTATTCCAGCTTTATTTTTTTCTCTGCTTTTTGTCCTCTGATTCATCAGGACCCCTGGACTGCTTCTCACTGCCGCCTCCACCAATTAAAACCCTGACGCTAATGAGATCTCTCCCACTGTCCATCCTGCCCTTTACATTTCTATACATCACAAAGCCTTTACTAAGCGGATAGCGTGATAATATTGTGTATTTCTGGAGTCTCTCCAGCACTCGCTCTCTTGTTGACGCTTAATTACCTGCCCGGAGACCGCCCGTCCTCACGGCCCAGTCTGGCAGGTGAATAGAGCCTCCAGAAAGGTCAGCATGGAAGATTATATCATTTAAACAAGAGGCATTCTGCTTTTGAGAGTTGCTAATGGATGTGATTCGTGGAGAGCCTTTTTATTAAGGACGCGGACAAAAGTGGACCGTATAATCTCCATGGACACAAATGCACAGAGTTCAATACACGGCTTTTTATATGGTCAGACCTACTTAGACACTCTTTATACAGTATTTACACCAATAACAGTGAACAAATTAGGAGTTTAGTTGTTTTAATTCTGAGAATGTAAATAGAATCTTTGGACAAAAGTAAGAACATAAGCCAGGGGTCGGCAAAAAAAAAAAAAAAAAAAAATCAGTTTTGGAAAATGAAGTGTAATGGGAAGGAGTGCTACTAGTAGATTAGTAGCTCTCCAGCCCAGAGGGTTGTTGAACCCAATGGCAGAACAGTTGATCTCAAAGCAGGTAAACCCAAGAAAAAAGGAATAAATAAATAAATAAATACACCACTCCTCACACGGGATCAAACCTGTGTTGCCAGGATTGCTGTCCAATACACTACCACTGCCCTGGCTAGTACTTTAGAAACTAAAATCACGCCGAACACGACAGAGAGACAGGAGAGGAATGTAAAAAAAAAGCTCACCAAAGAAGCATTTTATTATTTTCATTATTGTTCGTTATAGTTCAAACAACCTCACTGGCCAGATTTTTCATTCTTGCGGGCCACATCTTGTCCGCGTGTCGCCTATTGCCGACCCTTTTTATAATCTGTTTATTCATAGTTTCTTTCTAAGATCAAGAATATTAAAAATTCTGTTTATCCTGCTCTACTGTCAAGGAAAGGTTTCTACTAGATTTTGCTGCATTGCTGTGAGATTGCGATTGTTTGATTGCACTGCAAAGTTGGGATGGGTTAGCCACAAAGCTAACAGCCAGCCATGGTAAGGTAAGAGCTGTGATGCTAACAGACTGTACAGGGTTGAAGTGGATCAGCCTCAATGTTAACAGCCAGCCTCTGTCAGGGTTAGAGCCACAGTGCCAACAGACACAGGAAACACAGCAGCTGGGCTTGATGAGGTTAAGGCAGGTTAGCTGTGATGCTAACAGCCAGCATCTGCAGGGTTAGAGCCAGTCAAACAGACAGGCAAGGATGGAGTGTTTTCCTGTTCTTTACTATTGATTAAATGTAAATGTAAATGTTATTAATGCTGGTTTACTTTCTTCCTCTCTTTTTTTATTTCACACTCTTTCTTCTCATTCTCTTTGTTTCTTTCTTCTCCTGTCCTCTCTTTCTCTCTCTCTCTTTTTTGCTCTTTGTCTCATATCTCTCACTCTTTTATTCTGTTTATTTTTCTCTCTTTTTTCTTCTGGTCTTTCATTCTTTCTTTTTTTCTTTCTCTTGTTCTCTCTCATTTTGTTCAACTTTTTCATCTTTTTTCAATCAATAATATTTCATCAATTTGTCTCTCTTTTTTTCTCTTTTATTCTCTTTATTTTTATCTCCTGGTCTTTCTTTCTTTCTTTCTTTCTTTCTTTCTTTCTTTCTTTCTTTCTTTCTTTCTTTCTTTCTTTCTTTCTGTCTTCTGCTGTCTCATTGCTTTCTATACCCCCCTCTCTCTCTCTCTCCTCCTCATCCCTCCATCAGCAAGACACGCGGACGTCTCCGTCTCTGCCGAAGCTGGACCTGCACGTGATCCCGGTGTGGAAGAAGGGGATCACGGGTAAAGGCGTGGTCATCACCGTGCTGGACGACGGCCTGGAGTGGAACCACACCGACATCTACCCCAATTACGTAAGAGCGTCACCATGGCAACACCCACTCCTCTGACACAACACCCTACACCTGTTTCCATGGAGACCGAGACCCCCAACCATGCGAGAGACGATCCATAGCGACATGTAGGATCGTCACTGCAGTGTGCAGAGAACTGTGATCAAGACGTTTAGTGTTAAAAGCACACACACACATACACACACACACACACACACACACACAGCATTCACACACATTCACCCTAAAGGAGGCTGCAACAGCAACCAGTGAACATATATATATATTTTTTTCTATTAATATATTAAGAGGTAGGTATCAAAATGTTCAAATACGCCAAGTCAAAACTGTGATGTAACAGTTTTCGGGGATTTGTTTTCGGCTCATTTCTGGCTCTTGTTTTATGGTTCTGCTGGAAGAAACAACAGTGAGGAAGCTTCACATTTTGTCTCTTCACTAATCTGATCTCTTTTATTCAACTATGACAAGATACGTTCAGTTTTCCATTCTAAAGTCAAGAATGTGATGTAACAGTTTTGGGATTTTGTATTTGGCCCATTTCTAGCTTTTGTTTTTTGGTTCTACCTGACGGAGCATCAGTGTTTGAGCTTCACAGGTTATCTCTTCCATGAACTGAACTCTTGTATTCAACTATGACAAGATAAATTCAGTTTTCCATTTAAAAAAGTCAAGACTGTGATGTAACAGTTTTGAGGATTTGTATTTGGCCCATTTCTAACTCTTGTTTTTTGGTTCTACTGGACGGAACATCAGTGTTTGAGCTTCACAGTTTATCGCTTCCATGTACTGAACTCTTGTACTCAACTATGACAAGATAAATTCAGTTTTCAATTTGAAAGTCAAGACTGTGATGTAACAGTTTTGGGGATTTGTATTTGGCTCATTTCTAGCTGTGTGAGCTTCACAGTTTGTGCCTTCACCGTACTGAACTCTCTTATTCCTGATTAATTGCCTTGCCGAAAGCTGCATTTAAATTCATTCTACGACTGTAAATTTACTACACTTATGTTAAAAAAGTAAGACACCCCATAAAAAACCTGTCATTTTTTGAACATTTTTAGACACTTTTATATGATCCTTTAAGCTTCATTTGAACAGTATTGAGAGATGGAGCATATATAACAAAACAAATGAAACTGAAGAAATGATTATGCTTAACGTAAATCTGACATTTTCTACTCCTCCATGCAGTATTCTTTCAGCTCTCTAATTCAACTATGACAAGATGTTCGATTCTAGAGTCCGTTTAAGATTTACTGAATAGCGTCTAGCTGGACCTGGGAAGCTTCTGGACAGAGTGTAGGCTATATGTGTGTGTAAATAGTCAATAGATGTGTCAAAGTGACACTCCACACACACACACACACACAGATTAAGACTGAGAGCCAGTCTGAGTCTTCACACACATCCAGCTCCAGTGTGTAATTATCGTAACTCAATCAGAAGGCCTTTACTGTCTCAACGGCGCAGACTCTGGCCTATTGAAGCGTTGCACTGCTAAATCATTATGGGCTGCTTTCCCAGTTACAGATTCAGCCTGGTTCTGGAGTGAATGGCACCATTAGTGGGGCCTAATCTGAGTCCATAAAGCCAGGCCTGTAATTAGTGCTAACAACCAGTTTCATTTTTGCCTTTGTGTCGGTGTGCGACTCACTGGCTTAACCCTCAAACTAAGCCAGTTTGTGAGTGTGTATTTGTGTGTGTGCGTAGCCAAACACACTATGGACTGATATCGGCTGTTGTTTTTTACCTACTGATGTGTAATATTGTGCAGTGTGGGTGTGTCTGTGTGAATTAGCATTAGCATTAGCATCCACTTGGTCCTGAACGTGCCAGTAAAACAGAGCACAAATAAGCTATTTATTTACCTTCTGAGAATTCTCCTCACTTATGCCAGTTAAACACAGAACATTGTGTTTAAAACTGGGATGAAATAGCTGATACCTGATCCATTAAACACGCCTGGATTGGCCCCAATATTTCTATGATAATTCATATTTCTGTGATGATTCAGCAAAGGAATATGTTTTTTAGATATTTTTGGTGTCTGTAGATTCTGCCCTTTTTTATTGCATCTATTTATGACATCATACATGACTCATATCCGGAGTAATAAGGCTGTGAATAAGGGTTGATATGCTCCCACTCCTGATTCATTGCCTCGCCAGAGAAGCTAGTTTAAGTGGAAGGCTTCACCCCATAAAAACCTGTCCTTTTTTAACATTTTTATACATGTTTATATGGACATTTAAGCTTAATTTGAACAGTATTGAGAGATGAAATTTGAAAACAAATAAAACTGAAGAAATTGCATATGCTTAAAATCTTATAACAATCACATTTTGACATTTCCTACTCTTCCATGCAGTATTATTTCAGCTGTGTGATGTTTTGTGGGTTTGTACAGCCCACTTTAAACCCCCTAATTAAAATTTGGGCTTTGACTTTATGACATTCGACACTCTTTGACATTTCCAAGTTTGGGCCATTTATTGTTGGATGTACTAGAATGCTTTGGGTCATTGTCATGTTGCATGGCTCACCACTGCTTCAGCTTTATTTTCCTCAAGCACCTTTCTGATACAGTGGAGAATTAATATTAGATTCTGATTTTTTTGTATTATCACAGTTGTTACTAAATGTTTTTAAAATTTAAATATAAACATTGGGAGACACATATACAGGATTTACTTGGGTATTAATGCTAGTTTTAACACTAATTCTTCTATCACTATCTCTCTCTTTTCTCCAGGATCCTGCAGCCAGTTACGATTTCAACGACAACGACCCCGATCCTTTCCCCAGATACGACTCCACCAATGAGAACAAGTGAGTACCACACCATCATAATTCTCTCAGGTCTGCAGATGGATGAACAGTGGACGCAGGCCCTGGGCCGGAGCCACAATCCAGGATTAGGAAGTGGTAATCTAGAATTATGACAGGAATACAAGGATCGCCATTATCAGATGCGCTCCAGCGCGGCCGGGTCCAGTCACGGCGACAGCTGTGTTTAAAGGGCGCCGGTGGCGGTGTCAGCAAATGTGATGTAGATAAGTCAACTCTCTGTCACACAACGTGTGTAATCCTCTTCCCCTCTTATACATTTCCCTCATCCACTCTGACATAACAGGATTAGAGTACGTACACAGTTTGGCCGTCTGAGAGTGGAACGCCAGAAACTCACGCCACACTGTTTACCAGCTGTGCGTCCAGCCTGCGTTGCATCACTGGGGTCAAACACTACCAGTAGCAAATCTGGAATCACCATTCAAACCTTCAGAATATGAATAATGAGCCTAATTCACAAATAAAAATGTTTTATTGTGTGAATTTTCTTAATTTTTATCTTTGGAAAAGTTCATTAGATCCCACTGTCATCCACAGCAAAAACTGCAGAGTTTAAAATTCAGAGCTAAATAGATGAGTTGATTTTCACACTCAAGGTGTAATTTTAACTCATCATTCAGATATAAATGGTGTTCAGTGTTGGAGTAATTTGACAGTTAAGTTGAGTTAAATTTTTAAGTGTTAAATAAATCCAAATAAACCCAATAAATACTGCCCATTTCCACATAGATTTAATTTATCTCCACCCATTGAATCCCATTTATATGAAAACATTATTGAATGTCACAATCTTTCTAAAAACTGTGTAAGTGGATTTTAAAAAGATATTTCTTCTGAATAATATGTTGGCGAATGTAGTTCAGATGGTTTTCATTTTTGCAAAACAAGTTGCAGTTAATACCTTTTTAACTATTTCTTTTTTTTTTTTTTACTTTTTTACCTTCTCCTTTTGCCATATGGCAGATATCAGATATCGTTTATCGCAATGATTTCTGGAACGATTCTTCATATATTTGAACAATTACAGTTTAAAAAAAAATAAAAACAGCAGCACCTGTTGACTAGAGAATATTTTATTTATTAGAAATACAAAAAAAAATACTAACGCATTTCGGCACTCAGGCCTTCATCAGGGTAAATAACATTCTAGTAAATTATAAAACAACCAATGAAAACATTCTAAATACTGAGGGCCACACAATCAGCCAATAAGAAGCTGACAGCTCAATTCCACAGAAAAAACACTTCCACCTAAATCTTTTATAAAGTCCTTCTGAAATTCACAAACTCAGTCAATTTTCACTCAATTTTACCAGGAAAAGACATTTATGTAAAAACACACACAGGAAAAAAACACAATACCACCACCAAACTGACAATCCAGACAATGATTTTCCTAAAATTCCCTAATAAACTCCTTTAGCGTCAAATTCTCATTCATATGGACAGAATCCAAACCTATTTTAAATTTAAAAACCTAAATTAAATTGTATTTTTCTATAAAAGTAATGTATGTTTAGACTCATCCTGAGGTTATATCATATAGCATCATTCTCCAGTTCAGTGAAATCTGACCTGTCTCATCTGAAAACTTGAAAAGAAGCATTTCTGTATCATTAAACAACATAATCATAAAACCATACATCCGTACAAAATCACTTCTCTCAGTTCTGAGCTGATCTGCAATTAGAGGCTGACACACTGTAGGTGTGGGATAAAATGGAAAACACTCATTACTCTCGCCCTCTGTGAGTTCAGCTGCCTCCATCACACACACAATGCCTGCCAGTGACTCATAGTGTGGCGCGCACACACACACACACACACACACACACACACACACACACACACACACACGCGAACACACTCATCCTCTTACCCACCCATGTCGGAGTGCTGCTTTGTCAACAGGCTCAAGGTACTTCACTGTAATTGTTTGCATAATACAGAATTTGTCAACAGTCCATTTAGGCTCAAAAGATAGATCAGATGAACGGGGGAAGCAAAAGCAACAGAAAATAGAACTCACTCATTAACAATTAACAAGATTCAGCCCGACAATTAGCATGTCTGCGCTAATTACACCCTCCGAACAGCATAATGTTATCAAACATGAAGACCCAAAGTAAATACTCTGAGCAGACAGACAGACACTCATCCATCACTGTAATACAGCAGATCCTTTATACTGTATCACAGTGATCTAAGATCAGTCCAAGGGGCTCATTTTCTAGACACAGCTTCTCAGTGATTACTGGTTTAGCCCTAGCCCTTAACGCTAATGCCATCATTTTCACCCACACATTTTTTTTAATGTGATTTCCATTGCGTTGCTGCTGTCTGGGTTGCATGGGACTTTGTTTGGGTATCTTCAGGGCGATAATTGATTGATCATTGATGTCATTAATGAGTAAAACAGAGTAAAATGACGCCCGCTTCATTGTTCAGTGTTCTGTTCAGTTTTGTTACCTTGTCAAACTGTGCTTCCCTGGTGTATATTTAAGGTCTCTGTAAAACGCAGAATCCACCGGAGATCCAATGTAAACCTACAGTTATACAGATAGCTAACATTAGGTAGCTGGTATAAACAGAGCTGTAAGCTCCTTAGCTTACGAGAGACAATGTCGGCTCTGCTGCAGCCCGGCTTCAGCTCTGCCTCTTTTTGAACTGCTGCTGATGCAGCATTACTGAGTAGCATCACAGCGCTAACGCTCGAAGGAAAGCTCAGCGACTCGGTCCTGATATATCAGCTCACAGACGCAGCCTTGTGCTGATCCACATCACCCTTTAGAGTGATGAGAAGAAAGAGCGCCATCTACTGTAACCACCCAGAGAGAGCAAGGCCAATTGTGCTCTCTCAGGCCTCTGGCAGCTGATGGCAAGCTGCACGATCAGGATTCGAACCAACAATCTCCTGATCATAGTGGCAGCACCTAGTACCTGCTAGACTACTCGGAAAATCACAAAGCACCAACATATCATGAGTCGTGATTCATTAATAAGAATTGCTTTTGTTTCTGTGTCTTCAGGCACGGGACAAGGTGTGCAGGTGAGATTGCCATGCAGGCGGACAACAACAAATGTGGAGTCGGGGTGGCTTACAACTCTAAGGTTGGAGGTAAGTGGCCATTGCTGTGAGGATTTGAATGTATTCAGACACAAGAGCATAAATGAGGTCAGGATGTTTGGATGATCACCACCTTTCCAACTCATCCCCTGCAGACGTATTGGATGCATTTGCATGTATATATCAGAAAAAGTAGCAGAATGGTACAACCACACAGCTTGGTTTAGGGACGTGTCATTGTGTCTTTGCTATCGTAACATCGGGAAAAGTACAAATTGCACAGCTCAAAAAACATGTAAAAGGCATGAACTAATTCTCTTAGTTAATCATGGGTGTGTTTCATTTCATTAACACAGCACTTGCCATTCCCTTTAAGAGCCAGATGCAATTTGACTTTGGCGAATTGCTATTTTAATGGAGTAGTGCTCTTGCGCTTCTCAGCAGAGGAAACTATCCTGCTCATTCACACTGTGAAGGTGAAGGTCATTTACAGAAACAGCAATGTTATTTTATACTGTATTATGTTTATTGTTGATATAAAAATTGGGTTTGTGCACTGTGTGTAAAGCGAGTGGCAGTGTACACGTGTTGAGCAACTGTGTTTTCCACTGCCAAGATAGCAATGCAGCAAAAATGTACCCGTAGCACCCGTAGTAGATTAACAATCGGAGAAAAGCGCAGCGACTCGGTTCTGATACAACAGCTCACAGACGCAGCCTTGTGCTGATCCACATCACCCTAGGAGAGATGAGGGGAAAGAGCGCCAGCTACTGTACTCACCCAGAGAAAGCAAGGCAAGCAATTGTGCTCTCTCAGGGCTCTGGTAGCTGATGGCAAGCTACATGAACAGGATTGAAACCAACGGCAAGCTCCTGACACTCATTTATGTTAATTTTATCTTTGATGTTTTGGACAAGTAAAAAAAATTGGGGTAATTCTAAAATTTTTTACTAGTATCATAAAAACAGTACTGATGCTCTTTAACTTTCCCTGGATGTAACGGCTGTTGGCTTCCCAAGCCAGGTGAATGGAGGGAGTTAGAAGGGCAGTGTGCTTTTAACACAACACCCGTTACATAACAGCACTCATCCAAATTACCACACACACACACACACTGTACATATATTGCACCTGGTAAGACCCATTAAGAGCATTTTCTGGGTCAGCTGGGGTAAAGTTAATCACTCCTCTGCTCCTCTTTTGGCTCCTCAGGGATCCGGATGCTGGATGGCATTGTGACGGACGCCATAGAGGCCAGCTCTATAGGGTTTAACCCGGACCACGTGGACATCTACAGTGCCAGCTGGGGTCCTAATGATGACGGGAAAACAGTGGAGGGTCCTGGTCGTCTGGCTCAGAAAGCCTTCGAGTACGGCATCCAGAAGGTGAGAGATCAGCACCAGCAGATACCTACTTCTGCTGGAAGTGAAGAAGTGGGGAAAAGAGTCAATTCTCCTCTTATTCTCATGTATCAGAAAATAATACATATTATATTAAGAATTTCTCCTGTGCATAAAGGATTATGAGGGTTACTGCTGATCCTTCAACCAATTTGTACAATTAAAAGGAAAACAATTAGCCAGTCACAATTGGCTGCCACTGAAAAACAACAATTTTACAGTAGAAGAAAAAACACTTTCATTGGTCCATTCATCCTGAATTTTTTGAAATATTTAAAGAGCAACAGTCATATTTACTGTACATCGTGCTAAATGTTTAATAATGTAATATCTGTAATAATAAGGAATAAGCATTTTAATATTCTTGGCTATATTACAAAGCACTGAAAAATATGTTACTATTTTCCGGAATATACATATATATTTATTTATAGTTAAATAAATATATACATTTAACTATAACTGTTTCTAACATGTGTTAATGTTAACAAAAAATATGCTATAAATGTTATAAACGTTTTAAGCACTTAAAAATGTTACTAATTTCTTGAATTTACTACTATAAATATATAAATAAATATATACATTTAGCTGTGACTGTTTCAAACATTTAGTATCAACAAAAACTATGCTATAAACTTGTCTATTTGGTAAACAGTAACTTGCCAAAATTCAGTAGGTAGACATTTGCTCCTGTCAGAAGCCTGTAAAGAATTCTTTTATGTGGCATTTTTATATTTTACACTTTTCCTTAACTGAAATACAAGGATGTTATATTTGAACTGTGTTTAATAGAAAAGCTACTCCGAAGGATTGAATGGGACAGCTTACTATTTTTTAAATAAATAAATAGAACATCTCTTTAAATAGTGCTGTTTCTTTACAATAAAAAAACAAAACAAAATAAAAGTGAACAAAAAATTTACATTATAATCGAGAATCATGTTTGTACAATATCGCCCAGCCCTATAAAATAGTTTTACCACATCGCCCAGCTCTGTCACCGTGTTATAATGTGGATTTTGGCCATATGGTCCAGCCCTTCAGTCTTGATCATGGCTCTGTGCTCCTCTTTTAGGGACGTGGTGGAAAGGGCTCTATCTTCGTCTGGGCGTCGGGTAACGGCGGGCGGCAGGGTGATAACTGCGACTGTGACGGCTACACAGACAGCATCTACACCATCTCCATCAGCAGTGCGTCACAGCAGGGCCTGTCCCCGTGGTACGCAGAGAAATGCTCATCCACCCTGGCCACGGCCTACAGCAGCGGAGACTACACCGACCAGAGGATCGTAAGTGTTTCACAATCAAAACCTCACAGCTGTATTTCATTCATTTCTAGTGTCTAGACTAGTAGCTCTCCAGCCCAGAGGGTTGTTGAACCCAATTGCAGAACAGTAGAATTCAAGCAGGTAAACCCAAGAAGAAAAACGCGGGATCGAACCCGTGTCATCAGGGTCACGTCCCAATACACTACCGCTGCTCCGGCTAGTGAATTGAGACACAGCCGGGAAAAAATGCCCCTATAAAGAGATAGGGAGCCCAAGAACAGGCGAAAAACGGGTGGAAACTTAAGTCATGCCAAGGGCGACAGAGAGAGACAGGGATCAATTTCTCCCAAAACTAATTCTCCCCTCCGCTTGAGTAAAATCTTGTTGTCTTGTCAATCTGTGCTTCCCTAGTGTATATTTAAGGTCTCCATTAAAAAATGCAGAATCAACCGGAGATCCGATTTAAACAAAAGCTTTTTTTATTATCATTCTTTATAGTTTAAACAACCTTACGGACCAGATGTGTCATCCATGAGGGCCACATCTATTGCCTATTGCCGACCCCTGATATAGTGTATATTTATTTTTTCGTCATATTTCATAACTTTTATTGTAAAATATTTATGGAATAAAAATAACAGCTTTTCTGCTATACTAACATTTGCCATGTTCAATGGAAGCTAAATAACGTTGCACTGACCTTCAGGATATGTAAGGGGTCTCCTGAAATAAAATCATTACAACCCACCTCTTTCTCCTTTTCTCCTTCAGACCAGTGCTGACTTGCACAATGAATGCACCGAGACACACACCGGAACATCTGCCTCCGCCCCGCTGGCAGCTGGGATCTTCGCCCTGGCTTTGGAACAGAAGTACGTAAGCACATCTTCATTATAATAGTGCTGATGTCTTTTATTAAGCATGCTTATTATGACTCCCAACAGATTTGCTGAGTATAATCATCTTGATTCTCAATAGACGATCAGCCAAGCATAGCAAAAAGTCATTTAATCCGTCACCTAATTAAACCTGTTATGTGTAATATTGATCTGCGGTGCTGTAAAAAGCTCAGAATGAGTAAAACTGTATTTCTCTGCGTGGTTTCAGTCCGGATCTGACCTGGAGGGATCTTCAGCATATAGTGGTGTGGACGTCTGAGTTCGACCCGCTGGCCAATAACCCCGGCTGGAAGAGGAACGGCGCAGGGCTGATGGTGAACAGCCGCTTCGGTTTCGGCCTGCTGAACGCTAAAGCTCTGGTGGATCTGGCAGATCCCAAAGTGTGGAAGCACGTGCCGGAGAAAAAGCAGTGCATCGTCAGAGATGACAGCTTCCAACCCAGGTACACTATGCCTTTTTATGTCTTTCATTTATTTTAGCTACAAAAAAATACAATTAAACACTGGGCTACAGCAAAATATAGCATTTCTGATACTTAAAGCAGCATTATATCAATTTTTTTGCTTTAAAATAGCTTTAAATCATTATGATTGATGGTGGAGCTCAGCATTTGACTAACTGCACTATGTAACTCTGGTGAAGCAGGCTCATGAGAACTGTGTCACACAGTAATCCCAGTCATTTTACTCTACCACCTTAGTTCACATGTTTCTTTCACTTTCTGGGAAAGTTCTATATATCTCAGCATTTCCAGAAATGCATATAACATATACATTACCAGTCAATAGTTTTGGTAACACTTTAAAATATGGGTTCATCAATTAACAGTACTTACCTCAGAATATCTCCACTAATTACACACTAATTATACACTAGTTAAGGCATTATTATTATCATTACCATTACAACATGTTTTAAATAGTGTCTCAGTTCATTTTTTGTATTTACATACATCTTTAAGTGCTAAAATGAAGTGATGTTTAATATAAAGTCTTAACTAGTGTCAATGAATAATACTTATACTGAGACATTATTAAACCATTTAGCAATGTTTATTACTGCTGTATAAAATGTTAATTAATATACCCTCATTATAACGTGTTAACAAAGTTTTAGAACAATCTTCACAGCTGAAACTACAGACTAAGACTTTGTAAATTGTTGTTTTTTAAACTGATTAACAGCTGTAAGCTAATTGCTTACAAAAAAGCTAATAGCTAATTGATCTCCTTTATTTAAAGAAATATGTTTTTTTTTTTTTTTTTTTTTTTTTACAATATACTTTTACAGTATTTTTACAATTCTAAAATAAATTTTCAGTTTTTAAAGGCCCTGGCAGTTTACTGCAAAAGTGTGTACACTGGATTTTGTACCAGTTCATGGTTTGACTGAACCTGAAAAGCTTAAATCGCAAAAATAAAGGGGAAAACTGGTAGTGTAAAAACCAGGCTATATATATATATAATACTCATTATTTTACATTGGTCAGACTTCCAGGTTCCAGCCAGGTTCCTTTGCTGTGTTTTGCAGACCTCTAAAAGCAGCGGGGGAGATCAGCATTGAGATTCCCACCAAAGCGTGTGCTGGCCAGACAAACTCTATAGAGTCTCTGGAGCACGTACAGGTGGAGGCCAGCATTGAATACACGAGGAGAGGAGACCTACACATCACACTCACTTCACCATCAGGTGAGACACACCTACAGTACATATCATATATAACATATATACAGTGTTACATCACAAGTCTTAGTCCAGTGAGAATATACAATGTGTGGTCATACCAGGAGAAATGGAGGACCAGTTTAAAAGAGCACAGATAATGTTTTTAATAAACTATTTAATACAATATGATATTAGAATACCTAGTCCTCACTACACACACTGATTTAAGGGGCGATTCTGTCTGTGTGTTTTCTCAGGAACTACTACAGTGCTGCTGGCTGAGCGGGAGAGAGACACGTCCTCCAATGGCTTTAGAAACTGGGACTTCATGTCTGTGCACACCTGGGGAGAGAACCCTACTGGCACCTGGACACTGAAAATCACTGACACTGTAAATATTCACGCTACTTTTTACTTTAATTAGTTTACTAATATCTGATAATAGGCCCTATCATACACCCCATCAAAAGTCTATTTTCACACTTTGCGCCCGTGCCGTTTAAGATAGTGTCAAAGTTTGGGTGTGGTGGTCTGAAAGCGAGATGTGTTTTTAGGTAATTTCTGGCGTGTTTCTATTTTGATGGTGGAAAACACAGGAGCTCCACTGACTGAAATAAACCTAGACAACAATCAATCATCAGAAAACGTATTAATAGGTGCTTCCAGCACTCATACACCCCCACTCAATAAACACACACACACCCCGGCTTTTAACTCTACAATAAACAGAATAAAGAATAAAATAACATTAGTGTTCTCTTAAATGAGCTGCTGTTGTATCTTCACAGTGTGAAGGAGCAGCTCAGTATCTGTCTCTGCTGAGACGCACAAAAGCTCCGCACTGTTAAGATACGAACGCGCAAAAGTCAGAGCTCACCTGGATCTTAAAGCAAATAGGAATTGACACACTGATTGGTTTATTTTTTTAACGCTACTCCCTAAACACACATATGAATAATTTGAGAGCCACACCAGGCATATCTTTTTGACCCTCACAATACCAAAGACACTTTATAGACACTAGATCGCTAAAATAGGGCCCAATGTCTGCCTTTTCTCATATGTACATATATTATTTATAACATCCTCTTTCTCTCTCTTTCTCGCTCTCTCTCTCTCTTTATTCCTCTTTCTCTCAGTCGGGCCGGATGGAGAATGAGGGGCAGATACTGAGCTGGAAGCTGATTCTCCACGGAACGTCTGAAAAGCCAGAACACATGAAGAAGCCGAGAGTTTACACACCGTACAACGCAGTGCAGAATGACCGCAGAGGAGTGGAACACATGGAGGACATGCTGGAGGTGATTTCTTTAACAATGGAGTCATTTGTAAACACTACTGATTGAGTATTGCAACATGCTACTTAAAGTAGCATTATGTGATGCTTAACACTTAACAATCCTGTAATGTTACGGGTCGAATTGAACGTTTTTAAAGTTTAAAGGTCTAGGAAAAATAGTTACTTAGTGTAATCAACATATAATATATATATATATATAAAAAAAAGTTCATCTCACATATTTGCAACCACCCTGCAAAAACTAAATAACAAAACTAAAAAAACAAAATTACAATGTTATGTTTTAATTTAATGTAAAACTATTGTGTTTTATATGTTGGTCTTTCAAAATTTAATTTAATTCATTAAAGTCTAAACATTAAACTTTAAAACACCATTTCTGTTCCTGACAAATTAACATAACAGGAGGGTTAAAACAGCAGCTTATTATATTATATTTATATAAATACATTTAAAATTTTGAAAGTATAAAAAATTGTCTAGAAATGCAGCTTGTCCAGAAATGCATGTGTAAAGCATGTTCTCTAGTGGTGGCACGGACTCTAGGGGGAGCCAAAGAGCAACAAATGCAAATATTGCATAATGCTGCTTTAACTAATATAATATAAGAAATTCTGTTGATTTGTTTGGATTGTTTATTATATTATTTTATACTTAACTTAATCAAATCCTACTTTCCTCTGATTTACAGGAGGCCACTGCCCCTTCCCAAAAAATGGTAAAGTCCCGTCCACCGGCTCCCATTGCTGCCTCCTCTCCTGCCCCGGAGGAGAGGCATGCAGCTGCTCAAGCCGCTTCCACCCCCGACGAAGACCTGATACGCCTCATCCAGTCAGTCTTCGGCCCCAGTTCTATAGCTTCCACTGGACGAGCTTCACCAGCGAGGGAAAGGATCCCTCAGCAGAAGCCGTACGAGACCCTGGTGCACCGCAACCCCGAGAGCAGCCTGTACAACCACTACAGAGACAGCTTCTACAGGAACCGGGCCTACCGGCACAGAGACGAGCAGCTGCTGCAGGCCCTGTTCGACATGCTGGATGGAGAACAGCAGTGAATGAGGGGGCGGAGAGAAGAAAGGGGGAGGGAGGGGCCGGGGAGAGGAGTATGGATGAGAAATAGGGGTAAAATAAAGGAGATTGGGAGGTAAAAGAGAGGTGTTCTCAGCAGCTACAGTCCTCGGGACCCACCTGCCTGCACAGTTTCTAGTCTCTGAAGTTCAGGACTCTTGAAGTTCTTAAACACAGAGAATAAACACACATAGAGATTTACACTGTTTTTGCCTTTTTACAAGTGGAAAGTTGTTCAATTTGACACTAGAATGTGGCAATACACTATATATCACAATATAGGGGTTATGATTACACATACTATAATAGATATACATTTACACAATACAAAATTAACTAAAATACAAAATTTTAGTAAAAGTGTCAAAATATGAAAAACCTGTCCATTCCAATCCAGTGTATTTTACGTCCTTACTGGACTGATAAGAGTGGTAATATTATAAGTAAACAGCCAAAAGAAGGGTTTAATTCTCTATTCCACCTTAAATAATGTAGCAGTTTCCATTAGCTCTTTTCCACCAACATGGATGAACAACCAATGTTGTGCCGAATTAAGCACCCCCACCAGAAAAAGCATCCCCTCTCAGAGCTTATTGCGTATTTCTAAGAAAAGTTAAAGCACTTTTATCAAGAAGACCATGCATGCGGGCTGCCAAGAGAGGGTGCTTTTCATGGCGGGGGTGCAGATTTCGGCACTACTATGGTGTTGAATTCAGAACCCCCACAAGAAAAAGCACCCTCTCACCGAATGTACTTCTAAGTAAAGTTAAAGCACTTTTATCAAGAAGACCATGCATACGGGCTTCCAAGAGAGGGTGCTTTTATGTCGGGGGGAATTCAGCAACCCCGCCAGAAAAAGCACTCCCTCTTGGAAGAGGCTGCAGGTGACATAACTATTTTTCATTATTTCCTGGAGGCATTGTAGCTTAAAACAGCCTCTTGGGTACTTACATTTTCTAAAAAAGTTAAAGCCAAGAAGAGATACATGCGTGCTTACGAGAGGGGGTGCTTTTCCTGGCGGGGGTGCTGAATTCAGGAACCAGGAACGTTCTTTTGTAGCAGGAACCGAAGAATTCTAGGTTCTTTAATGCATACCGTGATGATATTGGTTCACCGCGGCTGTGCAGCGTTCTCTGTTTGTGGAAACGTGGACTGGTTCGTTGAAAAGCACCACGGTTCTTATAAACCAAATGAAACTGGTTTAAGAACTGGTTTAAAGAGTTATTTTAAGGTGGAAGGGAACGTTTTTTTACCCCAAAAATATGAATTCATATATTTATTTCACAAGACTTCAATATATTGTTTTTTTTTTTTTGGTTGGTTGGTTGTTTAACCTGCAAATCTGTCAAATGGTCCATTCCTACAAAAGTAGGCGTGTCTTAGCCTTATTGGGTGATAAAACTCACCATACTCTCTCGTGTCTAAGACTATTTATTACCTGCCTGAATGCACTTGATCAGCCTATACAAGAGGTTTTATAGTTGTCTGAACTGCTGGATCAGATGTTTTGGGGTAGCATGTGTCAGAAACTGTGCAGGTAAATGGGTCCCCGTGGCTGGATGTGGAAACCTATATGTGAAAAAAGGTTGAAGAGTATGTAGATGACATGCATGGAAGAAGGGATGAAGTGTGTGGGTGGAGGTATTAGAGCCAGGCACAGAACGAGAGCGACGTTTACTCTTCCAGACAAGCAATTCATGTTTTCTGCACTACTGTTTCTCACCTGTTCTCAAGCGTTCTGAGGCCTGTGTTAACGGATGTCTCTATCTATGTGTCTTAAGCAGTAACACCTACTGTACCCCTTTAAACGGTAGGCCCACCTAGCCCCCCCCAAACTAGCAGGACCAGTTGTGAGAGCAGTCATGTCCTTTCTCAACCTTTGCCCTCCTCTCTGCCAGTGGACGTTTTTTTATATTATGCTGCTTTTACTGCTGCCAACTTCTTTCACTGATTGCATTGATTAATTGAGGTGTTTGCTTTAGTATATAGTGATCTATTTATTGCTCGGAAAAAAAGTGATAACAGGTTGCTTTAAAATGCACACAACCTCTCTTACCTTCATTTGTTACTATAAATACATTTAAATTATTTAAATTATTTAAAGTATTTAATATGCAGCTCTGGAAAAAAATAAGTTATTCAGTTTCTGAATCAATTTCTTTGATTTTGCTATTTATAGGTTTATGTTTGAGTAAAATGAACATTGTTGTTTTATTCTATAAACTACAGACAACATTTCTCCCAAATTCCAAATAAAAATATTGTCATCTAGAGCATTTATTTACAGAAAATGAGAAAGATGCAGAGCTTTCAGACCTTAAATAATGCAAAGAAAAAACAAGTTCATATGCATAAAGTTTTAATTTGGTAAAACTCATCATTTTAAGTGGTCTCTTATTTTTTCCAGAGCTGTATATCATAAATTCTATACAGATATACATATATAAAAAGTTATATTAGAATATTAGGACCACCTGCATTGTTTCTACGCTCACTGTCAATGTTTAATCTACTGCTCCACTGACCATATAGGAGGAGCACTTAGTATGTTAGGTAGTGTATGAGTGGATCAGATACAGCAGTGCTGCTGGAGTTTTTAAACACTGTGTAAAAACTCACTGTCCTCCACTCTGAAGCTCTGAATCTGTTGCTGCACAGTTTACAGTGTTGCTCATTCTATAGTCCTTCATCAGTGGTCACAGGACACTGCTTACAGGACACTGTTGGCTGGATATTTATTTTTTATATATATAATTTTATTTCAGATTTTTGCCCATTTTCTCCCAATTTGGTTATCCAATTGGCTACCACACTCAGAGGAAAGCACAGCGGCTAGGTTCCGATACATTCGCCCGGCACCACCTTTAAGCACGATGGGGAGAGAGCGCCATCTACCCACCCGGAGGGAACAAGGCCAATTGTGCTCCCTCTAGGCGCCGGCAGCTGGGCTGGATATTTCTTCCGGATCCCTGAGAGAGCACAATTGGTCTTGCTCTCTCTGGGTGGGTACAGTACAGTAGATGGCGCTCTCTCTTTCCCCTCATCACTCCTAGGGTGATGTGGATCAGCACAAGGCTGCATCTGTGAGCTGATGTATCAGAACCAAGTCGCTGCGCTTTCCTCTGAGCGTTAGCGCTGTGATGCTACTCGGCAATGCTACAGCATCAGCAGCAGTTCAGAAAGAGGCGGAGTCTGACTTAATTTCTTTATAAAAATGAGAAATAAATAAGAAGGACAGTGAGTGAAGAAACAAGGAGGTGGTGTTAATATTTTACATTAATATGGCTGTCTAATTGACACAGGAAGAGTTTAAAGAGTTTATTTATTACACAGTGCAGAAAAAAATGTTTAGAATTATTTTGATTTAAAATATAATATTGAGATATATTTTATATATCTGTTTTCAGATGCCAGGTTTCGTTTTATGACTTGGGTTATGGACAAAAGTATTGGGACACACCAATTATTCGCTGAATTTAGGTGTATTTAATTCACTTGCCATGCAGTATGCCTCTATAAACATACTGTAATGGCATGGAACCATTGCAACATATCAATTGGTGAAATTGCTTGCCTCCAGTATATTCCTATATACTCCTATATACAGGAGATTTTCTGACATCCCATTTTAAACGCATACTAACGATTATATGTCAAAAAATCTCCTGTAGGTGGAAAAAGCAGGTGTTCCAATACCTTTGTCTGCACAGTGTACCTCAAAATCAGATTAAAAATAACTTATCCTACTGTATCCTACAACCTACTGATCCTTTTTCAGACTATACCAATATATATATAGACAGACATTGAGTTGGTAGGCTTACCTCCGCTTATGCCAGTTTTTGCACTACTTCTTCTTATGTTAAGCACCTAATTAACGCCAAATATCTGAGGGGTTAGGGAAAAAAACCTTAGAGGAACCTTAGATAGACAACATTCACAATCCAACATATATTATAGGCTACTATCAGTTAATTTTGTATATTCAGTAAGTTCATAATATGAAATAAAGGTTTATTTTTCTATGGATTCCTAATAATTTATGCAAGCAAATACAGAAGAAAAAGAGTCAATAGAACCCTGATATATCATTGTACCTTACGGAAGAAGAACCTCCATATACAGCTCTGGAAAAAAATTAAGAGATCAATTCAGTTTCTGAATTAGTTTCTCTGATTTTGCTATTTATAGGTGTATGTTTGAGTAAAATGAACATTGTTGTTTTATTCTATAAACTACAGACAACATTTTTAAAATTCCTAAATTCCAAATAAAAATAGTGTCATTTAAAGCATTTTTTTGCAGAAAATGAGAAATGGCTAAAATAAGACAAAAAGATGCAGAGCTTTCAGACCTGAAATAATGCAAAAAGCAAGTTCGTTTTCATAAAGTTTTAAGAGTTCTCCTCCACCAGTCTTACACACTGCTTTTGGATAACTTTATGCTGCTTTACTCCTGGTGCAAAAATTCAAGCAGTTCAGTTTGGCTTGATGATCAGCTTGTGATCATCCATCTTCCTCTTGATTATATTCCGGAGGTTTTCAATTTGGTAAAATCAAAGAAACTCATCATTTTCAAGTGATCTTTTATTTTTTTCCAGAGCTGTATAATCTCAGATCTATCAAATCCACTTTAGAATCATCTCTGAAGTGTGGTGAGCAAATGCATGTGACAGTATAAGTTCTATCTACTAAATTGTGGAGAAAATCAGGTGAAATAAAATACATAATTAAAAATAAATGGGAAATATATTGATTCTGAAGCATTTGTTGCATTAAAAAAGATAAGAGTCTTAAGTCTTAATTAAAACAGGTTTGAATGATTTTTAATTGTATCCTGCACAGGACCGTGAACAGAGATTAACACACACACACACACTAATGAAAATATAATGGTACTTGAGTTGACAGCAAAGGAATGTACCTCAGAAGCCTGGGTTGAGGTGTTTGCTGATCGTGGCCTGGTCTGACTGGTTCTGTACTGACTGTAGCTCCACTTCTCTGCCAGCTGAAAGGGAAAGTGTGGATATGCTGGAGGAAGAGAGAGAGAGAGAGAGAGAGGGAAGAACGTTTACACACATCCTGTAATTTATACATTTTTCAGTGTAGTCAGTGTTTATATGTTAATTGATTGACATTTCTGTCCAAACTTGTTTACAAAAGCGACTATAGGTTCATTTCAGTTTCTGTATGATTATGCCATATGGATTTTATCGTAATAAACTGTAAAGTTATCTTGCAAGCGAACGCTTTGTCGTCTGTGTGTGTGGGCCTGAGACTGCATGCTGTAGTGAAGAGGCATTTGGGGCTTTCTGTAGGTATACACACACACAAACACACACACACATCCACACAATTATTCATTATTCAAATGTTTCATTCAATCTCACTACATTGATATCAGGGCTCCAGAATAACTTTTTAATAATCGTCCCAGAACTGTCCCAAAGCTTTCTGTCAGCCGTCCCAATTTATTTAATATATTGCAGAAAATTTTAAGAAATTTAGAAGAAAGTCAGGTAAAAAATAAATAAATGAATAAACAAAATAAAAAAATAATTCTGGAGCAGTTGTTGTATTTAAGAGTAAATAAATGTCTTTTTAAACATGTTTGAATCATGGTCCATATACAGGTCTGAAAAATAAAGAGATCAATTCTCTGATTTATAGGTTTATGTTTGAGTAAAATGAACATTGTTGTTTTATTCTATAAACTACAGACAACATTTCTCCCAAATTCCAAAAAAAAAAAAAAAAAAAAAAAAAAGATGCAGAACTTTCAGACCTCAAATAATGCAAAGAAAACAAGTTCATATTCATAAAGTTTTAAGAGTTCAGAAATCAATATTTGGTAGACTAAATCACAGTTTCCATGCATCTGGGCATGTTCTCCTCCACCAGTCTTACACACTGCTTTATGCCATTCCTGGTGCAAAAATTCAAGCAGTTCAGTTTGGTGGTTTGATGGCTTGAGATCATCCATTTTCCTCTTGATTATATTCCAGAGGTTTTTAATTTGGTCATTTTTTTTAAATTTTGAATTTAAAATCAAAGAAACTCATAATATGTATTTTATACATATATATTTGTGAGTATGTGAGGACAATTATACTTAACTAAGTGGAACTATACTTAAAAGATATAGAACAAAACATAAGTCTGTCTGCTCATCCTAAAAGCTCAGTTCTGCTGTTAGCCAGCGAGTTGCACTTTTTGCTGATTCCCATTGCCACTTTTGAAGGTCCACAGTTGATTGACATGATGATCCATAACCACAAGTGTTTCCTTTAGGGCCTTCCCCCACAACGTCCACAGTGACCCATGTCATCTTGCAGTTTTACCAGCAAGCTGATTGGCTCTTTGTTGAAAGGCGAGACTTTTATCTGTGAAGCAAGTAAAAAATAACAGTCATATTTCAACCAACAGGTGATCTCCTCAAAAACTGCGTATAACTGGTTTTGCCGCACACATTTTGTCCATCTTGAAAGTTTTCCAAAAAGTGTTAATCCTGTCCTGTGTGCTTTTTTATCGTTCCTGGGACTGTGGGATGTGTTAGTCTGAAGCCTTGTGGAGCCATATGGATTTTATTGTAATAAACTGTTAAAAAGTTATCTTGCAACTGAATACTTGAATCTGTGTGTGTAGGCCTTCATGTGGATGTATTATGAGGAAGGACACACACAAACACATACACACATTTACACACATTCATACACACACATACACAGAAACCTGTATTCCCTGTCTGCTCTGCTATCATTAATAATTCAAATGCCATTTAAATTATGAGGAAACACTGCAGCAGATGTTCTCCAAGCAGATAAAATGACAGGAAACACATGAGAGCAAGAGGAACAAATAATTCATCTTTATGTTACATGTATTTGTATTACATAAGAGCATATTTAACCCCTTACAAACAGGTTAAAAGAAAAAGAAGAAAGAAATGCTTCAATGCAGCATTATAAATTAGGATTAACTGATTCAGTAAAGCTGTGTTTATCTCATGTATGCTGCAGTTTTTTTGAAGTCTCTAAAGTGTATATGAGAAGAGAGTGCCATCTTGTGGTAAAAGTAGGATACATTTTTTATTATCTTTATTCCTAATTTTTACAGTGTACAGTTGGAAGTCTTATAGCTGTTTATTTATAAAATTATACTTCTTTACTTTATATTTTTGTTGAAAAAAAAAAAACGAAATTAATAAACACAATTCCACATTGCGTCATAACTTTGACTTGATATGGCTTATATGAAATGAAAAAAAAAAAAAACACTGAATTTAAGGTGTGATCCAACTTTTAAATGGTACTGTATGCAGTATAGTGCATGCATGTAAACTTTACATTTAAACATGTTTTTTACAGCTTTTAGATAATGTACTTACTATATATCACACTGCCACCCAGTGGCTATAATTGCCAAAAAGATAAAAAGAAGAATTGCACCATTTTCCTGATTATCCGAAATGTCACTTTTGAAGCTCCACAGTTGACTGACATGGCAATCCACCAACCACAAATATTTCCTGACCCTCTTCTCTTTGCGGCGTAACCAGCTAGCTGATTGGCTTTGTTTTGAAAGGCGGGACACCTTTCACCCTGTTCTTTAATGTTAAGGACCCCACAGGACCACCACAGAGCACTTACTATTTGGATGGTGAGTAGTTCTCCCAGATGTCACCCACAAGCATGAAACATCTGGCTGAACTATAATGTTTGAACTATAATGAACGATAATAAAAAAAAAATTAATAATAAAATTATTCTCTGGAGAGCTTTTGTTCACATTCCTCCCCCGTCTCTCTCTCTGTCACGATCGGCATAACTTTAGTTTCCACCCGTTATAATTTTTCCGCCCGTTCTCGAGCTCCCTATCTCCTTATAAGGGTTTTTTTTCTGGTCGTGTCCCAATTCACTAGCCTAGGCAGCAGTTGTGTATTGGACTGCGACCCTGACGACACGGGTTTGATCTCGCGCGAGGAGCAGTGTGTTTATGTATTTATTTTTTTCCTTTGTTCTTGGGTTTACCTGCTTTGAATTCGACTGTTCTGCAATTGGGTTCAACAACCCTCTGGGCTGGAGAGCTACTAATTTGACTTAATTGCCGACCCCTGGTCTAGAGGATGACCAACAAATACAGTGTTTAAAAACTCAAGCAGCACTACTGTGTCTAATTCTGATATTTGGTATTTTTGTGTAAGCTAGACACTCTTTTTTCCAACTCTCGCACTATGTGTAATTTGGAGAACACCTTCATACCAGCGCACTGCTGCCGAGCAGACGGTGGAAGAAAGATCAGCATGCTGTAAAGTGTGATCCATTTATCACTTTTTTCTTCTTTTTTTCCGTCCCTCTCCTCCTTCACTCCAGTATCTGGTCTTCCACTCATCCTCTATCTCTCTCTCTTTCTCTTTGGCCACGTTTCTCTCCACATCTGGCTCCTTTGGGCCGGAGCCAGCAGAACAGATTCCTAAACCCCGAGGATGAGGAGAGAGAGGAGGGAGGGAGGGAGAAAACAGAGGAGTATGGAGCTAAAGATAAGGAAAAGGAGGGAGCAGAGAAAACAACAGGATTACAATTAAGAAAACGGATCGTGAGTAATGAGAGCTTGAAGAAGAGGAGAAAGAGAAAGAGAGAGAGATGGCACTGTTCCCATACTCCAGGCTGCCCTCAGGTCAGTAAAACTCTTTACTCTGTCACCTTATCTCTCTCTCTCTCTTCTTTTTCTTCTTCTTCTTCTTCTTCTTCTTCTTCTTCTTCATTTTTTCTTCTCTCTTTTCCCAGCTTTCCTGTTTAGCTCATGTTAATCTTCTTTTTTAGAAAATTATAAGCATCCATATTTTGCATTTTTCTGCAATCATCAGAATCTTTTGGTGTTAACCTGTGAATCCGTCCAGCTTTTACTGCAGCAGAAGCTTCCCTGCAAATGTTATTAAAACATGCTGAGAGTGCTATAACCAGATTATGCTTTCTCTATTTCTGAAAGTCTCGCAGGGAATTTTCTAAAAGTGCACATTTTACTCTTTTTCTCACTAAAGCCACACCAAGCAGGAGACGCTTTAGCAGATTTTGGAAAGCTGTCTGCCTCTGGATAAAAAAAAAACAGGGGTATACTGCATGTGGCAATAATTTGCATGTGGCAATAATAAAACTAACGTTGAGAATACACTGTATGATTTTTGGAGTTTTGGATTTTACAACATACAACATCACATAAAATAAAATAAAAAAAGGTACCATTGATGATTCTATAAAAAAAGCAGAAAAATTATTGGAGAATCAGGTAATCCTTAACAGGTAATGCCCTAACAAAGAAAATAAAGCTGCTGGGAACTTGGGTCTTGGGTCTTTGGTCCACCCATTCCTGGAACATGTGAGCGCCTGATTAAAACACACAAACACCAGGTAACATCAGGCAAATTACACCCATAAAATACAGTATGTTACTCTCTATCACTAACGTCGGATTGAAATCACTATTTAAGAATGCATGCATCTTGCAAAAAACATAGATGGGAGGAAGGAATCAACCTTAACACTAATGACAGCAATGTTCATCACCCTGAAGATACCCAAACAAAGTCCCATACAGCTCAGACAGCAGCAACGCAGCAGCAACTCTGTCTCTAAACCCATACATCACCCAGTGCCCCTCCCAAACTACCCCTCCCTTTTTTTAAGCATTTTTCAAATTTGAGCTGAGGGTGGAGTCAGCAAAAATCAGGGGATTAAGTGGCCCTTTAAAGCAACAGTCTGTAAGTTTTAAAGATTCGAGGATTTGGAGCCCCCTCTGGTATAAATAAATACCATATATATAAAACAAATGTGAAATTTCATGTATTTAAATATATTGTTTTATTCATGTTGTTAATTTATGAAATATTGTCAAAATGTAGAGAGCAATTACATTCAACAAACCAACCAGACTACTCTATTTTCAGAATGAATATAGAGGATCATATGGTTATGCCAAGAAACGGATACCAGTAATTGAACCCATCTGTCCAATATACTTCATTTACTTGAGCTAAACTGCTCATAAGGCGCAGTTTAATCTGATATATTAGCCAAATAAGGCTAATTATCACAGCTATGCACATTTCATTTGAAAGTGCTGTGGCAAATTTTGTGATAAAGCAGCTTCACACTTCCGTATATACACTCTGAAACAGAATCTTCTCACTACATTTACTTTCTTGCTCACACACCAGACAGCTCTGACCAATCAGAGGAGATGATGTGCTCACATGGTTTATTGGTGCGCATTTTGGTGCATTTAGGATTATGCCTGTGTGAAACCAAACCAAACAAAGAGAGAAACACTCCAAATAAACACTCAAACTCATCAACTGATCAGGACCATATAAAATATAACACAACTACAGGTTTGAAAATGTCATAAGAGGTCTTGTGGAGTCAATGGGGGCACAAGTGGGAACAAGCTATCAGGCAGGTGGTTCTAATGTTATGGCTAATCATTGTCTGTCCAACCTTTTTGTCCAAGAAACTACAAAAAACAAAAAAACAAGTCTTATTTGCTCAAAAACTCAAAACACTTTAAGGCAATTGTGAAGTGTGATGATTTAGCTTTACAGTTAGCACAATGCTAACTGGTCACAACACATAATTGTTAGCTACATCAGAATCTTTTCTTCTGTTTTTAAGCACAAAATCAAAGAAGCGAACACTTGACATTAAGTATGATTTGGCACAGGAAGAAACAAAAGCAAATGTGATTTCTGAGTGAAACACCGTTTTTTTACGGAGGTCAAATATTTACTAGCGTATTTTGAATGATTGATGTGTGCAGGTGTTTACTGTGGGAATCGGAGGCAGCTGCTGGTGCTGAGTGTGTGTGTTCTCACCGGACTGATCTGTAAGTGCAGAATCCTGTTCATGTCTTAGCTTGCTGTCAGCTCCAGCCCCCGAGCCCCGTACACTAGTCCTACCAGTGCATGCCTGAGTCCTGCACGAGTCTCACACTCACAGAAGCTGCATTATTCCTCAGGCTAAATATGCACTAACACACAGACTCCCACTGACTGTACTTCAAACACTTTAACGGTACAGTCAGATCAGATATTAGTGTTAAAGCTTATTATCCAATAACTAGCATGGATTATTATGTAACTCCTATAAAACTAAAATATACAGCCTGGATATTTTTTTAAAGCAAATACAGTTGGGAGGTTCAGGGTTGGAGGGGCTGGGGAGGGAGTACATGGGGAGAAGGAAATAAACAAACAAACATACACACACAAAAAAATTTACATATGTACAATTTTACCTGATCATTTTGCTACGATTTATATTGTGTTGGATTATTGTGACTTACTGTAATGTTTAAATTAAACGTGTCCAAATTTGTTCTGAAACTGTATATTTGGTGGGTTATAGAGTCCTAAAATATTTTTCTAGTAATTCATGTTAATGTTATTTTTGTTTTCCAGTTCATGAGGATGATATAAAGAATATCAAGTGATGTGTCTTATGGATAATCGTGTGTATACATCTCTAAAAAAAATAAGAGAGCACTTCAGTTTCTGAATCAGTTTCTCTGATTTTGCTATTTATAGGTTTATGTTTAAGTAAAATGAACATTGTTGTTTTATTCTATAAACTACAGACAACATTTCTCCCAAATTCCACATAACAATGTTGTCATTTAGAGCATTTATTTGCAGAAAATGAGAAATGTCTGAAAAAAACAAAAAAGATGCAGAGCTTTCAGACCTCAAATAATGCAAATAAAACAAGTTCATATTTATGAAATTTTAAGAGTTCAGAAATCACAGTTTTCATGCATCTTGGCATGTTCTCCTCCACCAGTCTTACACACTGCTTTTGGGTAACTTTATGCCTTTATTTAAGCAGTTCAGCTTGATTTCCTTTTGATTATATTGCAGAGGATTTCAATTTGGTTAAATCAAAGAAACTCATCATTTTAAAGTGGACTCTTATTGTTTTCCAGAGCTGTATTTAAAACTATTTAATCAGAGACCTTTTACTACTGATCATTTTTTCTCCAGACTTTTTAAGGGGAAAGAGATTGGCTGCAGTTTCGATCCCATCCGTGCCCCTGCTGTCAGATGTCAGCAGAAGAGGACCACCAGTGGAAGGTGAGGAGTTTCCTATGAAGACACCCTGGGGTGCTCCACTGGTTTGGGGGGACAGCGAGAGCTCGGCCTGGCGCAGGGACGAGTTCGCCCACCACAGCATCCGCACCGGCCTGGCCATCCTGGCCGTGGGAAAGTATAACCACTTCCTGCGCCGTTTACTGTCGACTGCGGAGCTTCACTTCCTGCTCAACTTCTACGTGACCTACTACGTTCTGACTGATCGTCCGAAAGAACTGGACCCTCTTCCGAAGCTGGGTTCCAACAGGGAGCTGAAGGTCATCCCTGTGGCTGAGATGCCGGGCTGGGATACGCTGGGGCTGCGGCGCATGGCACTGCTGGCTTCTCTAATCGGCGATCGCATTCATCTGGAAGTGGACTATGTGTTCTGCATCGATGTTGACCAGGAGTTCACGAATGCAGTGGGTGCAGAAATCCTGGGTAAGCTAACTGCCACCCTACATCCAGTGTTTTACGGCCAGCAGCGATATTACTATCCCTATGAGAAAGACCTCGATTCAATGGCTTACATAGCTGAAGGCGAAGGGGACTATTACTACACCTCTGAGTTCTATGGAGGCCTGTGCTCAGAGATGTTAGCCCTGACCCGGGCCTGCTCCCTCCTCATTCTGCAGGACCAGGAGAGAGGTGTTAAAGCTCAGGAGCTGGAGGAGAGCTACCTGAACCGCTACCTGGTCAATCGCAGGCCCACTTGTGTACTCTCTCTATAGGCCGGCAGTGCTTATCCACCGGCAAAACAGGGGGTAATACAGATGCTTGTTGAGGAAAATAGTTATTGTTATTAATCTCAATTGACATTTTGACATTTACTATAACATTTGTAAAGGTCGCAGCTGATGTATCCTTCCTGAGCTGTTAAAATCTCTATGCAGCCCATTCTTCTTAATTATTTGAATTATGCAATGGCAGTCTGAGATAAATGAATATAGAAAAATATAGAAAATCCACACTAGATCAAACACATGATTTTTGTGGTTAGAGTAATTGTTAGACAAACAATATATACAGCTCTGGAAAAAATAAGAGACCACTTCAGTTTCTAAATCAGGTATATGTTTGAGTAAAACTAACATTGTTCTTTTATTCTATAAACTACAGACAACATTTCTCCCAAATTGCAAATAAAAATATTATAATTTAGAGCATTTATTTGGCTGAAATAACAAAAAAGATGCAGAGCTTTCAGACTTCAAATAATGCAAAGAAAACACATTTATAGTTATATATATATTATAATTTTATAGTTCAGAAATCTATATTTGGTGGAATATATCTGGTTTTAATGCATCTTGTCATGTTCTCCTCCACCAGTCTTACACACTGCTTTTGGATAACTGTATGCCACTCCAGTTCAGCTTGGTTTGATGACTTGTGATCATCAATCTTCCTCTTGATTATGCTCCAGAGGTTTTCAATATGGTAAAATCTAAGAAACTCATAATTTAAGTGGTCTCTTATTTTTTTACAGTGCTGTATATACATAATTTTTTCAGGTTATTTTTTGACTGAAATATAATTTTAGTTAGTTGAACAATTGAGCACTTTTGGGAAATTCACCCCATATTGAAAAATGCCATGCTAGATATGCTTTATTATTTGATTGATAAGCACTTGATGATATGTATGACAGTATGAAAGTTTTTTTGTGTAAAAAGTTTTAAAGTTTAATGTTCTCATTAAATGTCTAGTATTTGCTAAGTGCTAATACAGAGATGTGTAACAACACTGAAAATAAACTGTTTATTGTGGCTTTACATTTCATTCAATCCTTTACCAACAGAACGCTATCAGAGTGAAATCCAATCCAGCCATGAATGTGTGTATCTTTTGGTTTAAAGAGGAAAGCAATGAACTGACTGACTCTCTCTCTCTCTCTCTCTCTCTCTTTCCCTCATTAAACAAGGGACCAGACGCCCCCATCTGCGGCTGCTAAAGAGATATGGCTCAAACATTCGTGTTTTTGTGTGATAAGGGCTTGATGCATGTGGTACCCACTCTGACCGGCACTGCTGGTCAAACATTAACCAGGCCTGTTGTTCCAAGGCCCTTAAATCCTAGGAAAGGGCAGCGGAAGGACACGCCGGTTCGTGGCTCCACACGTGTGCCTGCAGCTGAGGGTGTCCAGTTAGTTCATCCTGACTCCATTGAGAGGCAGTATTTACTGAACAGTGAATCAGAGGGCTAGACTCATCTGTCCCCCATCCTGCAGATTTTATGCATGGTTGATATTCCACTAGCAGAGCTCCAATAGCAGAGTAAAACATTGATACTGTTTGTTTTGCCTTCATATTCCACTGCTGCTATCTGGCTCTATTTTTATACCTTTTTCCTACCTCTCCCCTATCTCCCCTATATCACGTTTTCATACCAGGTGGCTTCCTCTCACCTCCATGGCCAAACTAGCACATGTCATTCTCTCACAATGTAGTAGAATTTAGATCAGGCCCAAAAATTCAAGCCCGATCCGGCCCGCCACATAAACTGTCATTATGAGCCCGAGCCTGATTTAAACCCCACATTTTTTTAGTGAGTAGAGCACTAAAACTGAGCTTTTTAAAAACATTTTCAGGCTGTTTGAATGAGTTAAATCTGTTCAGAATGATGTTGATTAACCCCTTAAATTACCTTGACCCATATACAGGCTACAGGTGTAGGTGTTATTTACACTCTGAAAATTTGAGGCCTTTGAAATCTTTTATGATTTTATTCATTCTATTTTGACATCAGCAGATTTACTTCATTTTATTATATATATTTTCTATTGAAATTACAATTATGCTTTTTTTTTAGTAATGTACCTTATCAAACATGAAAGCTTTTTATGAAATGCTTTAACTGAAATCCTCAAGATTTAGTGGTGTAATGTCAGGCAAACAATTGAAATACTGGCCTGTTAAGGGTTAACATTGCAACACTGAAAAAGCATAGATCTATTATTTTGTAGAAAAATGTTTCTCAAGAAAAATACACATAGTGCTGCAAGTCAAGTGCAAAATGTGTGCGTGAGCCCCAGAGCTGCGTGATTACAACGTTCTAAGTTCCCTTGTGAAAAGGAAATATACTTAAGAGCATTAAAAGTATGTTCAAATTAGGTGAAGAATACTAAAAGTACATTTTCAGTTTAATATATTTTTTGAAAATACAAATTAAATCTACGTTCTCTGTATTTCCATAAAATGTATTTTTAAGTTATTAAATTATACTTCGTGTTGATAGAATAAAGTGGCATTAAATACTGTTTAAAGTGCACTTTAGTGTATTTTTTTTTTCTAGGAGCAATAAGGTGATGCACAATATGTGCAATAACATGCAAGCAAAGTAGTACATTTAAAATATACTTTTATTCAACTAAAAAAACACATACTTAAATCTACTTAAGTTTGCAGAAGTTGTACGAAAAAAGCACTCACAAGCACAATTTAATATTTTTATGTATTGTATTGTATTGTATTTAAATATAGATTAATTACAAATGAAATATATTTAAGTTTCCATACATTTTTTAAATAGTACCCAACTATGAAGGAACACATAAGGAATCATGTGATAACTTATAATGTTAAATAAACCAAAATACTCTTATCTGGGAAGCTGTTAACTTGTGGTTTCTGAAGCTGGTAAATGCTGTGCAATAGAGGGAACTCCTTTTTTTAGGGTTGTCCTGATGAGAGCCAGTTTCATCATAATGTTTTTAATGGTCTTTGCGACTGCAACTGAGGATACTTTCAAAGTTCTTGTAATTTAACGCATCAACTGAGACCTTTTTTTTTTATCAGAACAGACATTTATTAGTCAATTAAATAGCAGCTGAGTTCCACCCACTGCAAAAAAATGAAAATCTACACATGAAAGGTTTTACTGCTTAGGGATGATTTTAAAAAGTTATACAACAGTTATATAAAATAAAACACAAAACAGTAAAACAATACTAATACAAATAATATTTCATTTATTTTTTAAATATTGTTAGATTTTTTTTTATTATACTTTTAAATACATTTTGTTTTTGAGACAGAAAACAGCATTCTTATGTATTTTTTCAACACTGAAACATAATTCAGCTCTGAAAGGGATGTCCTTTAATGTCATCATCTCAGAGACAAAAGAACAACAACAAAAAAAAAAAATAAAAAATAAAAAACAAATGAATCGACTATTTTATGAAATAACTTAAAAATAAAACACTTTACAGAAGAAGTGGTGTTTACATTATACACCAAATCTTATCTACTGGCTCATCTGAGCTATTGTATCTGATTTCCAACAATAGATGCTAAATGAATCGGTAGGATCTCATCCATTCTTTATTGTGTCCCCCAGCAGGCCGGCTTTGTGATAGTCAGGGCGGCCGCAGAGGGTTTAGCAGCAGCTCCTCTGCACTAACGATCCACCACAATAAGCACTTGTGTCAACAAAGAGGAGGAGCTGAAGAGAGGAAATGTAATCAGACGTAATGGCTTAAACATGTCTGAATCATCTCAGTCTTCAGCCATTGTTCTCATGACAGACGCTTAGGGAGGATCTGTCATTGAGATGAAAGGAGACGCACGAACTAATCAAAGAAGATTTGTAGTTTTTAATGCAGATCTACAGGGCAGATTCTGAAATTACTGGACAGGTTTAGGTACTGCAACACCAGAGGCCTATACAAAACCAGCACAAGCTAATGTACCGCTTCAGTGTTTGGTGTTTCTATAAACGTACTAATATAGAAAATCTGATAATTAAGTTCTGTTTAATTTTAAAGAAATTAAATAACTAAATTATTCCATTTACAAGTTTGAACACAGCTCAAATTTAGTAGTTATATTACAGTAGATTAATACTTAAGTCATTCAAACTTTAAAGAAAAGCATACAAAGCATATGTTTCAAAAAAACTTTATGAGGTAGAGTCACTTGGAATTCAATCTTTCAGTCAACAGCTGTGCTGAACTCGTCAAGAGTTAATTACTTGATTTTCTTGCCTCTTAATGTGTTTTAGAGCATCAGTTGTAAAGTTGTGTGAGGTAAAGTTGGTATACAATAAATACTGTACTAAACACTGTTTGCATGTTGTCAATATCTGACAACCCTGAGTGTGGAAATGGGACTGAAGGAATTAATGGCTGTGGGCAGATCAGGAGACTACAATTTAGACAGATTGACGTACTGCACAGTTCAAATAAGAAAATACTGTCTGAAGCTCTGCTGACAAGAGCTGCCAGTGCTTAAACTCAGCATTTTTCCTTAATATCTGATGATACTACATAAAACTAATCCTTTATTGTCTTTTAAGACCACTTTTTCAATAACAAAATGTCCAAAAAAGCACATAACACCAATATTAGGTTTACAGATGTTACAGTAAGCTTGTGACTTGTAACTAACCCATATTTCAAAAAATTATAAACTAACAGTTTTTTACAAACAAGTCTTGTATAGACTGAACAATAAAAATAGGGTTCAGTGCAAAGTTTAAGTTTTCCCATGCCTAGAATACGTACTGTATATGCTAGCAAGTAATGTATATAATTTAGAATAAAACTGCTATTATTTAATATCTTTTGGATATGGCATTTTAAGACAAATTAAGGCCTTTTTTGTTGCTAAAATAATTTAATACCCTGGGACTACAGCTGACTTGTTTTTAAGTCTAAACTATTCTCAATTTCTCCATTCCTAAAACCTGTGAAAGGTCTAATCCTCTTATTCTTTGTTTTCCATCTCATTCTGTAATGAAATGCTCAAACATTTGCTTTAATTCTCCTCCCAGATAATAACATTAAACACCAAGTTTTAGGTTAAAGGTGTGGCAGGCTTTTCTTCTAGGCAGGGCCTAATCTGGTGGATTCACACAGGCTTCCCCACGCCCAGTTTAGGACCAGTCACTGCACCACACCACAACACTGCATAATCACGCTGCTGTCACCAGCACTGACTGCATGAGATAGCGCAGGTGTGCATGAGTGTATAAAATGCCTCAAGGGTTTTTACCTTGCCTTCCGGCAAACGCTAGAAAAACAGCTCTTTCTTCACTAGCGAAACTACAGAAACCCATATACACCACTTTAAAAATGTAATTGTTTTCTATGTTTTCTAAACTATAGACATATTAGAGGAAAATATAAATACATAGCTTAATAAACCTGTTAGTATTGCTGTTATGTTTGAGTAAAATGAACATTGTTGTTTTATTCTATAAACTACGGACAACATTTCTCCCAAATTCCACAAAGAAATATAGTCATTTAGAGCATGTATATGCAGAAAAATAGAAATGGCTGAAATATCAAAAAGATGCAGAGCTTTCAGACCAGAAGGCTTCCTCACAAAACAGCATGGTGCTGTGGTTTTGTGTCTGACTAGTAAGGCAGGTAGCTAATGTTCGTAGTATGTGTTGTTCTCACTCTAAATCATTACTCAACAAAATGTCTCACACACAGATAATTAATGTTCTCAGCTGACCTTTCAGACTGTTCTTCATTGTGACTACTAGGTACACTAGGTGTAAAATGCTCTGCAAATTACAGCAATACCATTATGACCAATTACTGCATCAATTAGTGTACAGAAACAAGATTCAAGAGTCCTAAATATTTAATAAGTACAAAATTAGAGCTTAAAAATGACAAGATTCACTTACTTAGCGGACTCTTACCTCCAGAACATTATATCTGTCCAGTATCATTTATTTTACTTTAATCCTGGATATATGGAGATATTTGCAGTGCATTATTATTAGTATCATGACTGATCATTCTGCATCACTGAATTCTGTTACAAATCTGATAAAAGTCTTGTATTTTTTAACATCTCAGTTAGGGCTGTACAATGTTACATCGTATGCAATAATAAACGTTTGATATCATTTTGTTGTTGTAGGGTATTTATTTATTTTTTTAATTCAGTGCTTTGTCATATCGTCAAGAGTATCGTTTCGCAAAAAAAAAAAACCAAAAAACATGAAATATCATGCTTTTTTTATGGGCATATCACCCGATTATGGCCTACAAATATAATCTTCGATTTTTTTTTTTGCACAAAAAATAAGAACAATAAAATAGGTTTATATATTTGTTTGTGACTAAAAATTGAGAAATAATGCACTAAATGAGTTACAGACGAAACTTTGAAACTGAGATTATTATTGTTTTACACGATTAATCACAGATCCTCACCAGAGAGCAATGACGCAGTCTTTAAAAACAGTAGGACTTTTATTTCTAGCTAAATATGTGCTTTATCCCACCAGGTATTTGTGTCAAAAGTGCTGGAACAGTGCTGAAACACTTAAGAAATAAACACTTAAGAAATTAGTAGTGCTTTCGTATATTTTAGAATAAAAAGATAAAATGTCTGTAATTCGAATTAACCGAATTATTTGTGAAAATTGCCCAGCACTACTTTTAAGTATACTTTTTTTTCACAAGGGGTAAAATGGACTTAAAATGACATTAATAATATAATTTATCGAAAATATATTTTTGTGAGGGACGATTTACCGTCCTAACAGGTCGGTCATCATGACAGGCCTAGCGGTAGAGAAAAGCAGGAGGAGAAAAGTAGCTAACTGACCCGCAGCTCCTCCCTCCGGCCCGCTGATGCAGGGCTTCGCTATAGGCGCCTCCGACAGAGAGACTATGGTGGCAGGCTGGTAAAGATGGCTGCTCTCTCCGAGGATGGGAGGTATGGACTAAATTGTGGCCGAAATGCTGAGAGGATCACCGTATTGCACGTAAAACTGACCGAGACAGCCATACGAGCTCTAGAGAGCTACCAAAACTGTAAGGTAAGTTGAAGGAAAGTCACAAATCTAACTGGAGAAGCTCAGAGAGGAGAGAGAGCAGTGCCACGCACTAAAAAGCACAGACTTCATAGCATATGCTGGGCTTTAACCATAAAATATGGGACATAAGAAACTGTTAATGCCTGTTATTAAGTCTAGACTGTTGTCATTTTGAAAAAGATTGAGAAAACAGTGGACCGTTGGGTTGGGAAGTCCTGCTAGATAACCCTAGCCAGATTAGCTAAGCTAGCTAGTGTTCACCTAACTGTTAAGTCAACACTGAATTGCCAGCTCTGCAATCCTAATATTAGCTAGAGAGCTGTGTCTCTTGCTTTGGGTTCATATATTAGATAGGTTAGTTAGTTAGCTCGCTAGCTAACTATGTGGTCTATAAGCCATCGTTTGTTATTTTTCTCTTCTAACATTACTAACAAACTCAATTGGAGAAAACAACTTTTGTTGAGTAGCTAGACAACTCCTAGCCAGCTTACCACCATTGTCTCAGCACATCCAGCCACATACTCAGCTAGTTAACCTAGCTAAGATAGCTGTTAACTAAATGTTTGGGCGTTGCAGCTTTCTTAAATACGTTAAATGAAACGTATAGATATCCTACAAACGTTAAAACAAAGTTAAGAAAGTAGTGAACAGAAATTAACAAAGTTGAATCAGTTTAGCCCAGAGAGGAGACAGCAGTGCCACGCACTGAAAAGCATAGCAAGTTTTCATGATAAATTCTGGGATCTATGAATAAAAATAGCTAGCTTGCTGTATAATACAATAACGCGTGTGTGGGTGTTTTAAAATATTGAATATTGTCATTTTGAAAATGTTCTAAAATGATTGAAACGAAATAGTGAATGATTGTGCTGGCTAACAAATTTAAGTCAACAATGAATTGCCAACTCTGCAATCCTAGCTTATCTAGGGAGCTGTGTTCAGTGCAGTGGGTTCATTTAATAGTTTTGTATTTTTATCTAACTAATAAGATTAATAAACTTTAAAGATTTACTAAGTTAGAGGGGAAAACTACCTAGTTAGCTACATAAGTGAGAAGTTCGCCAGCTTAGGTAGCTAGTTAGCAAACTAGCGTTAAGCCACATACAAGCTAACGCTAGCTCACATAGCTAAGCTAAGTGAATGTCTAAATATCAGTGTGTATGTAGCTTCGTTGGCTATTTTAATACCTTAAATTGCATATATTGACGTCGTTTAAACGTTTTTAAAAAAGTCAGTAATCGAACAGTCAAAGTTGTCAAATAGTGGCGTAATGCTAACACGAATAACTTGAAGTTTAGCTGAGGTATTAGCCAGTTTAAGCCAGCTAAAGCGAGCGTAGCTAACCTAACTATTCGTTTCCACCTAATCCAGCTAGCCAACGTTAGATAGCTAAATAATGGCTAAATATGTCTTTAAAAGCTTATGTTTGTGTCTTTTTGGTGGTTTTAACTCCTGCAACAGCATTTCTAGCTAAATGTCTAAATATAAAGACGAAGACGGGGCTTGGCTTTTGTCCAACTGCAGTTTTATTTTCCAACTTGATGATTTGGTAGCAAGCTAACTAAGCTAGCTAACGTTAGTTGTTACATGGGGAAAATAAGTTTTAAGTTTAAGTGCAAAAAAAATTACAGCGATCTTTGTACTTTTTCAATAGTACCAGGGTTTGTTCTAACTTAAAGTAGAAATGTTACTGTCGTAAGTGGCTTATTTTTGGAGTCCTTTTCTGTTTTAAACAGTAAGATTCAAGCTAACGCTAGCTACGTTAGCTAACTGTGTGGCTAACTATCAATGGATGTAGCTTCCTTAGCTATTTAAATATACGAAATGGCATATATTAATGCAGTATAAAGTAGCTAAAATATATGCTGTATCTTTTATAAAGTCAGTTATTGAACAGTCAAAGTTGTCAAATAGAGGCATGTTGCTAGTCTATTACTTTTAGTTTAGCTGAGGATATCAGTTTAAGCCAGCTAAAGCTAGCTAGATAACACTTAACTTGCTTAGCTAACTACACGTTAACTGATGTTAGTTTGTCTTTAAAAATTTACGTGTGTCTTCTCGTTCGTTTTCAGTCCTACAACAGCATTTCTAACTAAATGTCTCAATATAAAACGAAGACAGGTCCTGACTGGTGTCCAACTGCAATTTATTTTTCAACTTGATGCTTTGGTAGCTAGCTAGCTTTAGCTTGGTTACATAGCTAGCTCACAAGGGGAAAATACGTATTTTTTTTTACTTAAATGCAAAAAACAAGCCACATTTGTACTTTTTCAATACTACCATGGCCTTTTCTGTCTTAAAATGGAAATGTTAATGTCGTGAGTTTTTTTTTTTTTTTGAGTCCACTCCTGTTTTAAAGAGTGAGATCCAAGCTAACGCTAGCTAGCTAACTGAATGGCTAACTATCACTTGATGTAGCTTCGTTAAGCTAGATATTTAAATACATAAGTTAAATGGCATATACTTAATTTGTATAAACGTTAAATACTTACTGTATCGTTTAAAAATGTAATTATTGATCAGTCAAAGCTGACACATTGGCTTTTTGCTAGCTTGCTAATAACTTTTAGTTTAGCTGAGGTAGTCAGTTTAAGCCTGCTAAAGCTAGCTAGCTAACGCTTATCTAAGTACGGTTCCACCTAATCCAGTTAACGTACATAATGTTAATTTTTGTCTTTAAAAACGTACGTGTGTGTCTTCTCGGTGGGTTTCGTCTTTATATTAAAACATTTCTAACTAAATTTCTTAATATAAAGACGAAGACAGCTCCTGACTGTACTCCAACTGCACTTTATTTTTCAACTCTTTGGTAGCAAGCTCACTAGCTAGCTAGCTAACTTGCTGACACGGGGGAAATAAGGTATTTTTATTATTTAAATGCACAAACAGCAAACTTTTATAATTTTTACTACCAGGGCGTATCTCTAACTTGAGGAGGAAATGTTAATGTTGTGAGCTGCCTATTTCTCGAGTCCACTTCTGTTTTAAACAGTGATATACACTCTAACCTAGCTAGCTAACGTTAGCTTGCTATCCTATTAGAATATCACTGTATAGCTATAAATTATAACTAACTAAAAAGCGAACTAGATAATTGATAAATAAACTAAACAATTTAGAGAAATGAAAGTGTTTCAGAGTAAAATAAATATTGTAAAAAGGGTTAGCCAACACTACTAGTAAGCTAAGAAGCTAACTAGCAATGCCTTTTAAATGTCTTTTTTAAAATACAAATTTTGTTTAATCTCATAATTTTCTTTGCAAGGTACTTTATACATAAATGTAGGGTACAAAAGAGTAAACCTATGTTGTCTAGCTTTAAACTAAATGAAGAGCTAGAATGTTCTTTGAAGGCCTTATCCTCCTCTTGTAGCTTATCTGAAACCTTCAAAAACTAGGAACTCATACTTTAAGTAAATATTCTGTTTTGTAATGCTGATTTTTTTTGTTTGTTTTTGCCTTTACCTGGCTTTAAACATTTTTTGTTCTATGTTTTAATCTTAAAACAAATTATTGTGTTGACTTGTGGCTGTACTTGGCTGTTGTTATACACATATAGTCAGGTCATAATATATTAATTAATTTTTTTTCTGTTTCTGTAAGATACAGACCAGGCTGACCAACAGGTTTTTAGCTGGGTAGCTTTAACGGTACAGTCAAAACATGCAAAATAAATTTTACCCCAATCCCTTCTCGCCATTTCTCTCTCTTCAATAGAGAACACAATGCCTGGATGTAAGCTTAACAAGGGAGAAATTAGGTGGCCTCAATGAAGAGTTGCATTGTCTGAATTTTTAAAGCTGCACTGTTCAAAGTGCTTACGGGGCACTGTTTGACTTAAAGCTACAGCAGACCTATTCTAAACCTGCACTGGACTTCAGCTAGTGAGAGGTCGTTCGAGTCTGAAGCACCCAAGCCCTTGATTTCTATAGAGTCAGTGTTTAGGTAAACACTGATCTTTGCACACGTGGGTTGCAGAGGCATACTGGTTTTAAGGTTTACTATACTATGAACATTAATGGTTATCAGACTGCATTTGCTTAAGACTTTAAGGCATGGGTTGTCAGGTATTTGCCAAAAATGTCTAATTGTTTTAAACAGATTTAAACTTTACTTTAAAATCTGACCAGTTCTATATTTAATAATGTTAAAATAAATAATCTATAATGTATAGCTCAGCAGAAATTTTGTAAATCAACCAAAATCACAAAGAACATTGTTTAACACCTACTCAGAGTTGCCTTTAAAACATTTTGCTTAGGTCATTTCAAACTTAGAATCCTTAATGTATTAGTCATTAGTTGGATATAAATGTTTTTAAATCATGTGCAGATTTCTTTTTTATTTTTCATTTATTTTCACAAGGGAAACTTTTATAATACTTTCAGTAGAAATAGCTTAAATTTTTAACATTTTTATATATATTTTGATAATTATTGTAGGAGTAGTAGTGATAATGATAAGAGTAGGAATTGTAAAATACTGTATATTGTAATGTGGTTAAAAATATATATTTTCTATGAAAGTGTCATTCTGTTGCAAACCTACTGCACAGGCAAAAGAAAAAATATATATCATATCATATAATGAACGTTATCACCGGTCACCAATAATTGACAGTTTAGAAATAACACAGGGTGATATTGTATACACAGAACCGTCTACTCTGATGCACAACTTGCACAACTCCTGCCCTCCAACTATTCCATATAGCAATGTAATATTTTGAAACTGTATGAAAGAAAAACTTGATCCACTTCTGCTAAGTACAAACCTGTGCACACTTTTCCCTCATGGCCAGTAAATAAACTTTTTTTTATCCTTATGTCTCTCTTTGGTGATTTACTGAACATACGTAGGCTAGCTTGCAAACTGCTATGTTGTCCTCTTGGCTAATTGCATTTCTTTTTTTTTATATATATAATTATTTACATTATTATAATACATTTGGAATAAGCCTAAGAATGCAACCTTTTAAAAAGTGAAATTGGACCTTGCATAAATAAAACTTAAATGAAATAAAAACACTTTTTAAACAAAGTCAATGTACCAGATCATATTGTCTCTCCTTTGCTGAGTAAACGCAATGAGCAATATTAAGATCATGGTCATGGTGCTGTATTGTGCAATAAGTTAAAAACATAATAATTGTGATTGGCCGATCTACATTGAAACATACTGGAAGAAAGTTATAGGCTTTAGAACATCCGCAAACTCCTGTTTTTAAGAATGGAAGTTTGTCTTGTCTGCTTTTTCCTTCATTTGTAAAAGTTTTCCGCCATCCTGTTGCACTCAGCTAAGGTGAGCAAGGCCTTAGTTAAATACTGAAGTTGAATTGGGTTGTTGAGAGCTTTGGTGCCTGTGGTATAAATGGAGAGCCCAGCAGATGCATGTTTAAAGGTGCTGAGGTTTAAAGTTGGCGGCTGACCTGCAGATGAGTGTGTAGGTCTGCTCTGTCCTGTTTTATGGTTTGGAAACAGTAGGTGTTTGATATAAATTGGCAGGCCTGTGTATTGAGCTGGCTGAAAGCTTAGCTTGCTGTGAATGTCCGTTGGAATGTGTGCATTCCTCTTGCAAGGGAAATGTGGCACGTACTGCCTAGTAGCCTATGTTTAACTCGCGCCTGGCTCTCTATTTGGCAATATGATATTTAGGGACGGTGATGATGGAATCATGGCGGCTTAAGGAACTATAGATACCTGGGTTCGATTCAGCATTAAAAGTAAGATTTGATAATATAAGAAGTAGAATTGGAGAACTTAATGTGCATTTTAGTAATTTAGTTGTTTTGTAGGTATTCATGTATAAATAATGTTAACGTTACTCTATAATACTTAAAAAAAAGAATCTGCAGCTTATATAAATCTATTTAAATAGAAAGGAATAGCCACAATAACCACAATTCTCTTCCTTAATAGTCATATTAAAATCAGTGATGCACTTTGCTCTGCTGCAAATCCAGGTAAATCTACAAATCTAGGTTACTTTCAAGAACTTTTCTCCTCAATTCTCTGGAATGAACTGTTGGACGTGTACGTGGTCCGTCATGAAGGCAAATAATTTCTGATTTTGGAATCTGGAAGCACTCAAATTCCTCACTGCTCTTAGAGGTGCTTAGCTTAGAAGAACTTTTGGGATTCCTCATTACAAAGTCAGCTTCTTCAGAGAGCTCATTTGAATTAATGTCCTAGAGGATCTGTAGGCTGCTATATTTGGATCTCACTTTGAGGAATCTTTTGAGTTTCTCACTGAAGTAAACATTAGCTTTTTGCAAAGGCTGGATTTCTTAAAAAAATTTTTTATCACCAATAAGTTTTTCTTCAAGTTCTTTCAAAGCATTTTATGAGCTTTATGCACAGCGTTATCACACTGAAGAACCTCCCAAATTTTATCTAGACTTTTTTCTTTAAAATGTTAAAAAGGTGAATGAGCTGAATGTATGCACATTAGATGATGAGCAATTGAGCAATATATCATTTATTAAATTTCAAAGCTATTTTTACCTAACTTGTTTTCAAAAAACAAGTTATGTTACATATGCTATGCAAAGTACTATGTGTGTAAATTAATTAATTTTTTTTTTATTAAGGCTACAATCTTATTGTATTATATCTATCTTAAACAAAGATATGAGTCTTTGGTCATCATTCAGTATTAAATATTAATTAAATATTTTGTTATATTGCCAAAAATATTATCGCAAAAGTAAAGGCATAAAGTTATCCTAAAGCAGTGTGTAAGACTGGTGGAGGAGAACATAAAGCCAAGATGCATGACAACTGTGATTAAAAACCAGGGTTATTCCACCAAATATTGATTTCTGAACTTTTAAAACTTTATGAAATATAAACTTTTTTTCTTTGTTTTTGCATTATTTGAGGTCTGTAAGCTCTGCATCTTTTTTGTTATTTTAGCCATTTCTCATTTTCTGCAAATAAATGCTCTAAATGACTATTTTTATTTGGAATTTGGAATAGCAAAATCAGAGAAACTGATTCAGAAACTGAAGTGCTCTTTTAATTTTTTTTCCAGAGCTGTATATTGGAGCATTTCTGTTGGATTATCATGAAATTGTAGCACTGTGGAATAATAATAATAATAATAATAATAACAATAATATCAATAATAATAATATAAAAAAACCTGCTGGATTTTAATTGCATTTTCGATGTTAGTCAAAAACTGCAGAAATTAAGACAAATTACAATGTCTGAACCTTCTGCATGTTCTGTTTCCTGATTAGGATTCTCTGACTAATATGTTCTTGTGTTTACAGCGTTTTTTGGGACACAGTGTGTTTAGCCTGTTCTTTTTCTGCTTCCTTTCAATGTGGAGCATTTGTTAATCATTATGAATCTCTGGCAGCGTGGCAAGACAGCCGGGACTGCAGGGGCGACCTTAGCGAATGAGTGCTGAGTCGACCCCCTCCTAACCGTACACGCGTCTGCATGACCGTGCTGTAATAGGGTTAGGGCTGGGGGATTTATTTTCAATATGTGCTAGGCTACCTCGCCTGTTAGAGAGCCAGGTTAAAGCTGAGGCTGTGGGTCCTTCTTAGACCTGCTCCTGCTGTCTATATCTGTATCTCTCGTGTGCTCTCTCTCTCTCTCTCTCCCCCCTAACCTCTTTGCTCTTATGTGGTGATTTAGCAGTCATGAGAGGTCTGTCTGGACCTGGTTCTCCCTGCTGCTCTGTAATGTGATCATCGGCGGGTGGATGTGTGTGGAGTAAGAGTGTGTTTGGGGGTTGGGGAATGTGAAACTGATCTGGTTGTTCAGGCCTCTGCAGAGAAAAAGGCTCTGTACTGTCATTTGAATATAAATGAAGACACTTGATGGTGTTTGTGTATAGTGAAGGGGGAAATATTTGAAGTTCCTTCAGTTCCACTAGTTTGCAGGTCATTAATGGCTTTTCTCGACTTCTTAAATGCTTTTCCAAGGAATAGTTGGCGTACTGGAGATGTGAGGTCTCCAGAGTTCAGTAAGTGTGTTTAGGTTTTGACAGGTTGGAGCATTTAAATGCTGTTCTGGTGTTCCTGTGCTGCAATCAGGTTAAAAATAGCCTGTGTTTATTTTGCTCAACGTTGATGGAAACTTCACAGTTCAATTTAGAGACTTTGCTCCAAGCTTCAGTCTTTAGTTAAAAGTCGTGTATTGAGAGAAAAACTGTGGGGCTTTACATGGCCAGTCAGATTTTTGGATGTTTGCAATTAATCAAAGACAAAAGCCTCTTTTTTTTTATTTATTTTTTTTTTTTATAGAAATGTATACACAGTGCATTTAGAGTATGTGTGTCCTATAGGACTGTCAGTTATCCAACTTTTTCTTTGTATCAATTTGTTCAGCATTGAAAGTTATTTAATGTCCAGCTATGTGACTACCGGACATACACACATGCAAAATGATGCGTAATTAAAATATTGATCAGCCCTATAGGTACATGATATAAATCGGAAAACACAGTTGCGCCACTGACTGAAATGAACCTAGGCAACAGTCAATCGTCAGAATCCGTTCCTATAGGTGCGCCACATGCACTACGCGCACCCATTGCATGTACACCCTCGCTCATTAAAAACACACACACACACACACACAGACGAGCTGCATTGTGCAAACCCGACTTTTAATTCAACAATAAACAGAATAATAAATAATTAAAATAATATTGATGTTCCTTTTAAAGTAGCTGCTGGGGTATCTTCACAGCGTGAATGCGTAGGTCAGTATCCTCTGCTGTGACGCACAAAGCGCCACACTGTTAAGATACGAACGCGCCAAAGTCGGAGCTCTCCTGCCTCTTTAACAGAATGACAACTGGCACACTGATTGGTTTATTTCACATCACACATAAAATACACTCATGATTAATTAAGAGAATTAGATCATGCTTTTTGCGTGTTTTGAACCGCACAAGGTGTGTTTTTTTTTTTTTTGTCATTTGTGCCCTTACAATACCAGAGACGCACAGACCTGTCCTAAATCTAGCTGTGCGATCCACAATTGACCAGTGACCTATAGATTGCAAAAATGGGGCCCTAAAGGCGTTTTCACATTACATGCGGTAGCTGTACCACTGTGTGCTGACCCCATTGGGTTCAGGTGTGACATGTTTAAGAAAGCCCCGCCTATTTTCATTAAGCGACGCTCGGCATTAGCAGCAGCACAGCAATCACAACTGCCCAGCATCCAGCAGAGCAGCATACCATGTGCAGTGTGAAAGTGCCTTAAGCCAACTAAGCAACTCAAGCAGCTTATAGCACAACCAGTGTCCATTGTCTATATTATTTTATTATAACGTTTTATTATTATTCACTCTATAGGAGTATTGCTTTACAGTATCTCAATATATTGAGCCGCTGTGCCGGGATGGTGTATTATATTGACAAGTTCCTGCCTGTACACATCCATAATGTTAGAAATCTAAAAAGTATATTTAGGCCATATTCATTTGCGTAAAGTTGAGCTCTGCTGAACTTTTCCGCCATTCAGAAAGACAACGCTTGGATGATATTTGGCTGATCGTTTTAGTCATTGCCTAACACTTGCTGCCAAAGCAATTGCAATAAACAGCTGAACACGCTTGGAGGAGAACACTAACTGTCAATTCAGTTACCGTATTTTTCGGACTATAAGGCGCACCGTATTATAAGGCGCACGATGAGTGAACGGTCTATTTTTAGTGTTAGTCCATACACAAGGCGCACTGGATTATAAGGCGCACTAAATGAAACTTTATTTATATCAGTAACAATAACTCTGAGCAATAAATCCTTCACAATATCTGTGAAAAATAACAACATCTCTGAGCAATAAATCAACAAGCACAGCAAGTAACTTACGTATTACTCCGCGACGCTCCTGACAACGGTAGCCGCAACGCTCCGACAGACCATAATATTATGTTGAAGCACAGCAAGTACGTATTACTCCGCGACGCTCCTGACAACGGTAGCCGCAACGCTCCGACAGACCATAATATTATGTTGAAGCACAGCAAGTACGTATTACTCCGCGACGCTCCTGACAACGGTAGCCGCAACGCTCCGACAGACCATAATATTATGTTGAAGCACAGCAAGTACGTATTACTCCGCGAGGCTCCTGACAACGGTAGCCGCAACGCTCCGACAGACCATAATATTATGTTGAAGCACAGCAAGTACGTATTACTCCGCGACGCTCCTGACAACGGTAGCCGCAACGCTCCGACAGACCATAATATTATGTTGAAGCACAGCAAGTACGTATTACTCCGCGACGCTCCTGACAACGGTAGCCGCAACGCTCCGACAGACCATAATATTATGTTGAAGCACAGCAAGTACGTATTACTCCGCGAGGCTCCTGACAACGGTAGCCGCAACGCTCCGACAGACCATAATACTACTTGAAGCACAGCAAGTACCGCATTACTCCGCGAGGCTTCTGACTATAATAGCGTGTTGTGCCGAATTCGGTGAATAAAACGGTTTTAAAACAGAGATAAAGATTGGATAAGTTTCATTTCTGGATGAAGTGATTTCCAGCGCTGTTTGGATATAACTGTGGATTACAGGAGACTGGATTGATGGATTCTCTTTAGTCTGGACGCGTTTTGAAGGTAGGACCTGTGGCTGAGCGCGGGTGTGTGTTCGGGGGGTGGCGGCAGTGACCGGAGGTTAACCCCGGACAAAAGGAGAGCCTTTTATTACTGGAAACATGCGCTCTGACGCAGCTCTAATTCATGAAACATACATCCTACAGTAAAAGCACAGTTCTGGAATCCGGAGAGCCAGACGGTTCGAATGGTGTATGACATGACCGCATTCGATGAAATATGGACGAACGATAAACGCAAATATGAGAGTTATGAATTATTAAAATCATAACCAAGGCATATTTCGCCCTAAATGTTTATTTTCTGAAAGGATATTCCGCTAAATAGGCTAAATAGCTCAAAAGCAGAGATTCTAAGCTTTAAAATGGTATATTGGATGTCTATATTGAACCTGTAACTGTTCATAACTATTCAGAAACACAGCCAGTTATGAAATATTAAATATTTCTGGCCCGCCGGTGGGCCAGCGCGTGTTAAGAGGTTAACTTTACTTAGAAGTGGGCGCTAAAAAGAAACGGTTTGTGCTATTACCCCAGAACGGGTGGAAAGGAAAGTTTACCGGCACCTTGTTCTGGCCACGGAGCTACAGTGGAAACTAGCTACCTTGAGCCACAGCCGAGAGGCAGTACGGCAGTCAAAGGTAACCGCGCGCTAGCCCAAGAGGGGGATCTTTTTCTGGCGTGGGTGAGGAATTCTGCACAACAGAGCGCCGTGTACCACATAAAAATCGAGGTCAGTAAACACAAGCAAAATCCATACACAAGGCGCACTGCATTATAAGGCGCAATGACGATTTTTGGGAAAAAATAAGTATTTTAAGTGCGCCTTATAGCCCGAAAAATACGGTATTTTGCATAACACATGCCCTGCACTGGCCTTTGTTGCAATGATTGATGGGGGATGATGTCCTAACCACCAAGAGAGGCTGATATCAATGTTGCACTTATTACTTTGCCATAATTAATGCTAAATATGTTTGAATTGCTTTACCAAATGAATTGATCCTGGTGCTGGACTGCATAGAACTTCCTTGGCTAAATCCCTTTTAAGGAACTACACCACTTTTCAAAATTTTGAACTACTGTTTAAGGACAGCGTTTTTATTCAGTCAACATAATTTCCATGATTCAATCTCTCTTATTATTTTTATAACATTTTATTATTACATTTTTTTTTCTCATGTTTTCACATCTTGCACATTTCACATATCTGTGTTATGGTTGGCCAACTGTTTTTTGTTCATTAATTTACTTTGCCTTCTTCCTGTTTTATTATTTCTTTCAGAATGTACTGTCCTCGCGGCCAACAATACATTTCCAAGGACTTCAAGGGGTAAGTGGACGATCAGCGCATCCCAGGCTTAAGAAAAACTGACAGTCCAGCTGCATGAGTGGTCCAACTGCGACCCAGTTTGTTTCCAGGGCAGAAGTGTGCTTGTGTGTCAGAGTGCTCGAACCCTCCTCCTGCCGATGACTTGGGTGCTTTTTGGCTTGAGGATTTATTCTTAGGCCCGTCAACTCTCGCTGTTCCTCTGTAGAAATGGCTGATTAACCTCTGACCTTGGACACCGTGTGAGAGTTCAGCTCTACTCAGGCTATTAATACTGTCCTGTGGTTATGCAGCCAGGCTCACACTCTGATTCCTGCCCCCACAGCCTATACAGATCCTCTTAGAGCAGTGCTGCCGTGTCATAGGATGCCAATTACTTCATTAGTGTAGTTGATATAATTGTATTAGGGGCAAAGGATGATCATTTTAAGTCATTTTAATTGAACAGTCCAGTACGTGATACAATAAATGGGAGACAAAGTATAGGAATATTTGCTCCTTTATTTTTTTTTTCCTAAGATTAAAAGCCTTCTACTAAATGTTGGAGCATTGCTGTAAATATATAATTGCATTCAGTGATGAGCAATACTAAGGTCAGGAAGTTGGATGGCCACCACTTCATCTTATCTCTCATTGGATAGAGCACCATCATTCTAAAAAACACCGTTCCCCTGTTCAACAGCCATTATTGAGGCGTAATTGAGTCAAAAAGTTCAGTTCGACCATCTCGATCGGAAATATATATATTTATTATTTTTATTACTTTTTTGCTATTTTTCTATAAAAAAAATCACATTTGCCATTATATATTTACTAGAGACAGATTATATCTGTCTAATATCATTTATTTTACGTTAATCCTGGATATATGAAGATATTTGGAGTGCATTATTATTAGTATCATGACATTCTGGATCATTGACTTCCGTTACAAATCTGATAAAATTCTTGTATTTTTTAAAATATCTTAGTTAGTGTTGTGCCATATCATATTGTATGCAATAATAAAATGAAATTTTAATTTTGTTGCAGTAGTTTATTCTTGAAATATATATTTTTTTAATTCAGTGTTTTGTCATATCGCCAACAGTATAGTTAACGCAAAAATTCCATGAAATATTGTGATATTATTTTAGGGCCATATCGCCCACCCCTAGCCCACAAACACGCATTCAGTTTGTTGGTTAGTCTTGATTATAAGTGATCAGGTCAGAATGCACATGTTCAGTTTTCTCAGTATTTTATTGTAAGTGTGTAACTTTGTGAACACAGTCGCTCATATTTGTCTTTTCCTGTCTGTGACCCTGCAGCGCATTAAGATTCCAAAGACCGATGTCTCAGACGGCTCTCATAACTTCGATTTTTACCTGTCCAACGTTGGCAAGGACAATCCTCAGGGAAGCTTTGAGTGCATCCAGCAGAATGTGTCCAGGTAAAAAAAAAAAAAAAAGAAAAGTCACACTGTTTAAGGTATAGGTATACGGTCCAGCGGACTAAGGCGCTGCCACTATGATCGGAAGATTGCTGGTTTGAATCCCGTTAATGTAGCTTTTCCATCAGCTGCTGTAGCCCTGAGAGAGCACAATTGGCCATGATCTCTCTGGGTGGGTACAGTAGATGTTGCGCTTTCCCCTCATCACTTCTAGGGTGATGTGGATCAGCACAAGGCTGCGTCTGTGAGCTGATGTATCGGAACCGAGGCGGCATGTGCTTGTTTTCAGCTTCCTGGTGTTGGGGCATCACTAGTGATTAAGGGAATCCTAACAAGTGTGTTGGGTAATTGGCCTTGTTAACTGGGGAGAAAATGGGATAAAAACTTTGAAGAAAAAAAAAATCCTAATATTTTAGTATCGTATCTAAAGACAACTCTAAGTGCAACACTGCCATCTAGTGAGCAGGGTTTAAATACAACACCAAATGAACCTCTGTCTGCTACCAATTTTTACATGTACACTATTAATTAAAAATAAATATTGTGATTTTGAGGATCAATACAGTATAACTAAGCATAGTATTGCAATCCTTGTTCTTTAGCTAATAGCTAATATTAACATTTTGAATCTCAAACTACTTTTTTCATTGTCTCTAGCTCTGGGGCATCCCACTTGTCATCTCTCGGGACCGTTCAGGACAAAATCACAGTCTGTGCCACAAACGATTCCTACCAGGTGACCAGAGAACGCATGACGCAGGCTGAAGAGGACACGCGCAAGAGGGGCACTAAAGTCATTAAACCAGGAGGGCAGTTCAGAGGCAAGTGGCACTTTTGACCCTTTACCTGCCAAGTTCATGCATAAACACAGGAGGAAACAACACAGGTGCCAGCTACTAATGATGTGGATTAGGGTCATGGAAGGAAAAATAGAGTAAAATAAGAGTTAATCCTTGTAATCAGGATTGGCTTAGCCTGACACTTTTGCTGTACGGATTGCCTCTACAGTGTCGATACTGCAGTGGTAGATGTTGGCAAACATTACCAGAGATGTATGCTATGTAGACTTAAGTACATCTGGTACACTGTGTGACCTGGACAGTACAGCGTCAACCAGAGACACCTGTTTAAAAACGTTAACTGTGAAACTTGTAACTTTGCATCTAAGAGTTTTCAGTTTTCTTTTTTGTTTTTCATTTTCTCTGTTCTCACATCTGTAATCAGTGGATCAGTGGTAGATCTGAAACTGTTCATATAGAGGTGCATTACATGGCAAAATATCACAATTTATTTCACATTATTTAGACTTTTTTTTTTTATCCTAATACTTAAACTGGGTCTCATTTACTAATATATATTTCTTTTGTAATCTCATAAATGCTGAAAGTGTAACCATTTCAGACCCCGTGTCCATTATAATGGACATAATGTATTTTCTTTTTTTTTTTTACGTTTTGCTGCATACAACACTAACTGAGACTTGTTTTCCGTCAGAACTTGAACCAGCCAATTAAAAAGTTTACAAGCCAATGAAACAGTAGCTTAGCCCCGCCCACCTCACCGAAACACTAACAGCAATAAGAATATTAGGGTGTTGCAGCACTAATGAGCCAACAGGGCAAAATAAGGGTTAATTTTTACTTCATTTTTATCATCTCTATTTTACTGTTTGTGCAATTAAAAAGGGCAATATCAATTTTAAATTAAATCTAAATTAATTAATTAATTAAAAAAAAAAACACTTTTGGTGTTGTGATTTTACAGCACTGTGTTGTTTTAAACATCTTCAAACCTCTCCAAACTGCTCCTCATGGTGTCTAATTTTTATAGTTATTTATAATTCTTATCATATCAGCACCTGGTTTGGGAAATCATTGCTTAATTAGGTGAGCTGGTGATGGAATTAGTGTTTAATTTAGAAGGAAACATTTTTGTAGCTAATTTAACTGAGGGAATAAATATTGTCATATTTTTTCCTCAGCCGTAGGTGTATACTAATGTGAGCTTGGTGTATACCAAGATGTATCTCTTGTGTATTATAGCTCCTTTATGCCTTTCCTACCACCCGTCATGGACTGTTGTAGAGTGTGAGGTCCCTGGAGGACGTTTTGTATGAAACTTAGAAGGATAACTGAGTTGTTTCTTGCCAGCGTCGTCCCCCAGAAGCATGCACCTCCACACCAACCCCCCCCCCCCCCCCCCCCCCTCCTCCTCTTTACACAGCAGGGTGCTGCACCGTAAACCAGAAAAGTCAGTTTTGCTGCCTCCGTGCTGTCTGAAGCTGCTGGAGGGACGTATTTGCATGTTGCAGCTGAGTGATGAAATGAGCATAAAGAAGTGAAAGGACTGAGTCAGGGCATGCAGCAGCTGAGCCTGAGGCAACAGTGTCAAACTTTACTCTTGAGTTTGGACGTTTACGTACACAAATATGGCCTAGCAGTATTGCAGGTTCAGTGTAGTTATTTTTTTTTGTTTTGTTTGTTTGGTTTAAGTGTACAAAATACGTTGTTTAAAACAAAGATCGTTATACAGTCCCTTCCGAGTACTGGAAGAGTACTGGAAGAGTACTGGAAGAGTACTGGAAGAGTACTGGAAGAGTACTGGAAGAGTACTGGAAGAGTACTGGAAGAGTACTGGAAGGAGGACAGATCCAGATGTTAATACCTGGAAATAAAAGCGGAAATGTTGATCCTTGTCTCATATATTTAGGTTTAGATTTTGTGTCTACACCAGAAATAATGGATTGGCCCCACAGTTCCATTATGTTTTGAGCTGACTTTTTAATGGATATTTAAAGTAAATTTTAGCATTAAGCATATTAAAAACATGCACTGCATGTCCAAATATTTGAAAATTTTGTGAACACCCCTTTTAATGAATGCATTCAGTTGCTGTAGATTGTACCCTTAAAGCTGCTGTTTCCATGTAGGTCAGCCACCGTTTCCAACAGTCTTTTAAAGGTGTAGGAAACAGTACTCACCACTCTCTGGCTTCATCTGTAATTTCTCTAAAGAAAAGACCTCTTCTTTTAATAGTTACAGAGTTCTCTGTGTTTCTGTGTGTAATTTTCTAGTTATTATGATTATGATGAAAGTGTGAATGTGCTGTAAGTGTGTAAATGCTGCACTAGTAGAGAGTAACAGCAGTTTTAGCACTGCAGCTTTACTACAGTTCTGACAATACCACACAAATTCGACAGTATTCAGCGTGATGTTTCTCAGTTGCACACATGCTAGTTAAATGACTGTATTTACCATAATAGCACATACTGCGTGTTCTTCTTCTTCTTCTTCTTCTTATTATTATTATTATTATTACAACTGTGTGCATCAAACCATTACTGCTATTGGGATGCTTTGGTACCAATACATGCAGCAATTTTCTTCCTGTATTCCTGACACTCTTTCTAGGGGGTTTAAAAGGGGCAGACTCCCTACTGAGCTGTTATGTTTTTGGCAGGGATTTCTGCTGACATGCAATGTTAGCCATTAGCCAGGTACTGTTTTATATTCACTCCAAATCAGTAATGTCCAGTAATAAGATGTAGATGTATAGCTTGAGCAATTGGACCTGACTTATGATGTAAATAATGTTCAGCTGAGGGACTGACTGTGTGAATGTTCAGGGCTCTGGAAGGAGATAAATGCATGAGAGGGACGAGAGAAAAAAAAGTAGTTTCTAATCTTTTAAAGAGCTTTTACAGGATGTTATAATCTCCTGAGGAAGTGCCGTGGCATCTCTCTCACACTGGCACACACCTGGCCCAGGGGACAGCTTGTCTTAATGACGCTGCATTGTAACCCCCTCCGAGTCTTATTCACACCCTATTAACATCAAAGGGAGGCAGTGTACCACTCTCAGCGTCTCTAATCATGATTATACCCGACTCCTCATGCAAAGCCGCTTCTGCTTCCCGTCGACGCCGTACTCAGCTGCTTCTCTGTTTCGACACCATTTGTGCAGGTAAAACGGTCCAGATCCGAAAGCCAGCTCCCTCTGCGCCCGACCCCGTTCCGGAACGGAAGCGCTCCACCCCAATGAACCCAGCCAACACCATCCGTAAGTGCCTTACCAGCAACCCGGTGTCCCAGAGGCCATACCGGGACCGCATCGTCCACCTGCTGGCGCTGCGATCCTACAAGAAGCTGGAGGTCCTGGCCAGGCTGCAGCGAGACGGGATCAGCCAGAAGGACCGCAACTCGTTAGGAAGCACCTTACAGCAGGTAAGTGTTGGACAGAAACAGCAGTGAAACTAAAGCCCAATCTCATGTCTCTTTTGTACTCTTACCCCTTAATTTCAAGTGTAACAAAGAGAAGCCTTGTAAGGGTTACAAGGTGAAGGGGTAAAAAAAAGATCCTACCTCTAAGAATTTGGACAATCCTTCAAGAACCTAAAAAGGTCATCAGATGACCCTGCTGGGCTGATGTAAAGATTCAGCTACCTAGCTGCTGGTTAGCTAGCTTACTAGTTAACTATCTAGTTAACTTAAAGTTGTAAAATTGACTTTTGGTGTTGTAAAAGATGAATAAAAGTACTTAACTTTGATGAAAAGCACACCTCCGTTTTCCCACAGCGTTCCGAGATCTAGAAATTCTAACAGTTTGTCCAAACACTCTTCAGACTGGGTGACACGGGGCATAATTTACCGTGATAAAACACTTTTTCCACCGTTTTTCAGCTCAAAGTAGCTCCACACTTCATTGCTAGAATCCGGAGAGCCCTGACATTTAAAACGAGGCATTAATAACTTAAAAAGTGCACAAGAAGAAGCTTAAAAACACTGTTTACATCATTTAACACCAGTTTAAGCTGCCAGCGCCGCCATTACTCTTGGCACCGGCTGCTATGCTATACGAAGTCTGCTGTGGGAGAACCAAAAGTCCATTTTACCCTGGAGTTCTCCTTTTAAGGGCATCATATGTAGTATTAGCAGTATTAGGATTAGCTGCTAACCGCACTAAGCGCTAGCTTTTTCACCACTCAGAGATCGGCCTGTCTGTAGCCTGCTGCTAACCCCGGCTAGCACTGCTAGAGCAGCATTAGCATTAGCCACTAGTCGTGCTAAACGTTAGCATTTTTGCCGTTCACAGACGAGTATATCAAACTGTAGCCTGCATGTTTACTGTGTTAAAACAAGCTACATGGGAAGAACCACTAGCTAATATCTTCCTGGCTTACCGGAATGCTCAGGGTTTTAGTGTGGCACTGTCTGGAGGCATTTACTAGCGATATCCGTGGCTAGCACTAGCAGTTTGCTGCTAATTCTAATGCAGCTGCAACCAGCCTTAGTGGAAAGCTGGAATTCTAAGCTTGCTATAATTAAATGGAAGTGTTTTACTCTAGCCAAATAAACATATTTTATGAGAGAAATTTGTGTACATTAACATCCAGCTTTTTTTTTATATATATAATTACAGAATTACTTACTTACTTAGTTTTACCTAACTTAACTTAGTTACTTGACTTGGAAGCTGTTATTTTAAGACAAAAATGCTGCATAATGTTACTAGAAACCCAGTAGATTTGCTGGTGCTTTTTACTACTACTTTTTAGTACTGCTTAGTAGTGTTGGATATTTAATACTATGATGTGTTAGAGCTGTAGACATTATTATCTTTACCTTTCAGGTGTGCATTCATTGCAATATAAATTATGCATTTTAGGATAAATTGGAACTATATCGAGCACATTTTTAAGGACGCTGTTACATTTCTTGAATCTCAATAACGTCCTGTTTTATCGGTGAAGTGAAGTGGTTTATGCTGTGGAAGATTGTGTGGGGAAATACTGAAGGAATATTAAAATGGTAAGCAGAGATGAAAGGCGGCAGCAGGGGATCAAGGCAGCGCAGGAGACATGAGGCGGAGATTTGCCGAGAGGGAGAAAACGCTCAGGTTGTGATGAGAAGGGAGCGAACACGTTGTAGAAGGTGGAAGTCAGGAGGGATGTCTGAATCTCAAATAGACTCTCTCTCCCGCTGGAGTTACTGTGGGTATGTGAGCGCTCCAGCAGTATTAATGCAGGGTTTGGTGTTCATGCTTATGCTTATCTGCTTTGCTAAGCTGGTTAGCTGGTCAGGAATGTGGTAGGAGAGTCATTGCTGTGCACACAATACAGAGGAGAGAGTGCGTTAGAACACACACACATCAGAAAGAACGATTCAGTAGTTCTGATTCAGATTCAGATTGAAGAAAAGTGATGTATTGTAATTGTATAAATCACATTTTTTTTAAGTGTCAGTCCGTATAATTTTGTTTCTAAACTGAAAGCAGAAGCATTTCTGAGTGGAGAAGGGATAAAATATTGTGTTTAACGTTACCAGTGTACTAAAACGATCATCCCTGCTAAGTTTAATATATTCATTTTAAAAACCGGGGTGTCATCTCTTTTTTTCTTTTGACCACATCACGCGTCTTTACTTACTTACGTCACACATACAGCCTCTAAAAGAGGATCCAGCTCAGTTTGACTTAAAACGAGCAGCTGGTGGAGCAATGGAGACTTCAGAAGTGAAGAAACTCAGATTTCAGTAGCTCATTCACCCATAGTAAAACCATAGAAACTTAGACCTGAAGTTTCTGACTAAGCACTCTCTCACTCTCCGCTCTGAAAGGAGACCTCATCAACCCCCCCGGTTTAAAATGGTTCTTCTGCATGCTTGATGCAATTACCCATTCTCACCAGAGGGGGCCCTAAGTCCCAAAACTAACAAACATCAGCTTTAATTAAACAAAAAAACTCACAGTAAAAAAGAAAACGCGCCATCAAGTTCATAAAATCTGAGTAAAATAAATATTTATATTTTTTGCCCAATCAGAACACTGGGCTCTAATGACACGACATTTAACAAAACTTCATCATAACCAAAGGTTGCTAGGAACCTGGCTGTTATGGTTGATGACCAGCTCTCGCACAGCATGTTGCCTCAGTTGCTCGGTCTAACCGCTTTGCTCTTTACAACATCTTTCAGATTCGACCGTTTCTATCTCAACAGGCCACCCAACTCTTGATACAAGCTGTGGTCATCTCGCACCTCGACTATTCTAATGCAATATTAATGTAGTAGTAAAGCCTGTGTAGTAAAGCCACTTCAACCAGCTAAAACTGCACATGCCACCCAAACTACTCATTGAGCTTCAATGGATACGGTTGCTGCTCACATTTAATTCAAATACAAGCCCTTACGATTGCCTACAACATGATGACAGAGCAGCTCCCTCTTACATGCAGTCGCTCTTAAAGGCTTTATATTTCCTCCCAATCGTTGCATTTCTCCAGTGAACGACGCCTCGCTTTACCAAACATTCACACAAAGCAATCCAGACTGTTCTCATACAGAGTTCCCCAATGGTGAAACAAACAACCCTCTACTACCAGATCAGGAGAATCTCTCACTATCTTTAATAAACTCCTGAAGACAGAGCTCTTCAAAGAGCACCTACTCTCCTAACACCTCTAACATACTACCTTCTACTACCAGATCAGGAGTATCTCTTACTATCTTTAATAAACTCCTGAAGACAAAGCTCTTCAAAGAGCACTTACTCTCCTAACACCTCTAACAAACAAACTTTTATATACCCTCCTTATTTCCTCCTCTATTTCACTATTACCCTTTGGCCTTCTTTAAACCCTGTCAAAAATATTTTTGTGTTTTGATATGTCGTCTATTTCTAATGTACTTCATTATTAGTAAGTCTCTTTGGATAAAATCGCCAATGCTAATAGGTTGTCCCAAAAATGATTGCGATAAAAGATATTGTTGGCATTTTAAGACCATTAAATGGCACTAATATAATGCTAACATAATATCGTTACAAAGGTATTGCACCCTTTTAAAGACTATACACATTGCGAAATGCGGAGGCAGGGGAACCGTGCAGCCTCTGTCTGTCCCAGCTGGCCCACAATGGACCGTTTTAAAGACCCTGCCTCAGCCTTCACCCCTATCCCCAGGGGCGCTGTCACAATATATGTGCATTTTGTAAATGCAAACACAATGGACGGTATCACGATTATTAAAATGATTGAGGTCATGTCCATGTATTGAATGATAATTGAAGTCAATACTGTAATTATCAAGAAGTGAAAATATCATTATATTAAAGTATTGCAAGAATTACAGAAACTAAAGGAGCTGTGGTCGGGCATTCACACATCTGTGTTAGCTGAAGCTGAGTGAGTATATATGTATGTATATATGTCAAAATGAGATTAGGGTGTTTTGAGAAGTTCTCTCTAAACGTGCATGTGGTCTGTGTTGTATAGAATCAGGGGGAAGCCCCAGCATTTTCAGTTTCTTCCTCTGGTTTCACTGGAAAACTGTTAATGGTATTTGTCCAGAATGAGAGTTTTGTGCTGATTGCATGCAACTATAAGTGATTTCTGAGAAAAGGCAGGGAGGTCAAGGGTCTCTCCCCTCTTGTTTAGAGTGACGGGGAGAAAAATGAGAAGTTAAAACTGTCCCCTTTTTTGTGTTGGGAAAAGAAAAGATCTATGACTGTTCGCTATTATCTGTAAGCTTCTCTATTTAGTGTATCTGTGTGTGTGTGTGCGCGTATGTGTGTGTATGTGGGAGTTTGCATTTCTCAATCTCACCAACTCTTGCCACACTAGTTTTTCCCTTTAACTCTTTACTTACTTCATTTTTAGTTTCATGTTGATAGTTTTGAGGTTTGTGCTCCATCAGTATATCAAGGGTAATTTCAAATGACTTGGTGGAATTAAGACCACCCTTATTCTTATCTTGTCTGTAACACATGGTGTCAAGATGATTGCAGGGTTATAATGAAGATATAGATGATGAATTTCACATTTCTGTGTAACGAGTTACAGGAGCTGGTCTTCCAGAAATTAGTTTGAGGGCTTTGTGTTGAGGAGAACCTGGATATACAGGGTTTTATGATTCAAAATGATTCTGTAAGCAGGCCACAAGACAAAATATATGTTCAGTGCTTTTCAAATTTATGTAAACTGTCACAGTATAAAAAAAATAACAGCATATGCATAAAAATAAGTTAAGTAAAAGTTTATTCAGATCCCAAACACTTACTATCTAGCGGTCTGGGATTAAAGTGCTTTTCTGTGTATATAGATGTAAAATTAAGAGCAGAACAAACACTATAACATTCAGTACTCCTTTAAAAAAATACCGCCCCCAGATTTGTGTACACTATTTAAGCAAACTATTACAATTTCTACTACTAAGCAAACCTAAATGCTTCTGAACTACGGTACCAGTCATATTTTGACACACTTCTCATTCAGTGTATTTTTATTTATTTATTTAATTTTGATTATGATTTTTAATATTAAAGACTATATTAAAGCTATACAGGAACACATACTTAATTATTCTGTAATCAAAAAGTGTTAAACAAACCAGAATATGTTTTATTTAAACTTTAGATTCTTTTAAGTAGCAAATTTATCTTTGAGAACAGATTTGCAGACGCTTGGTGAGATTTTAATCTCAGTGTCTTCATTTGGGAGAGTCACCTGGACTCTAGTTTTCTCAACATCTTAAAGGAAGGAGTTCCTGGAGGTGCTAAACAAATAGTTGCTGTTTTTTTTCCTTCACGCTGTGAAGCTTCAGCTCATCCCAATTAAATCACCTCAAATCACCATCTCAGTTAATCAGGTTTAGATCAGTTAATTAATGCGGAGGACAAACGGTTGCTTATATATGTGTCTCTTTATTGATGTCATATCTTTAATATTAATCTATAATGCAAAAAAAAATTCTTTGGAACAGCAAAAATAAGTCAATTTTATCTCTCTTCGTGCCTTTCAATATTTAGAGAGCTTGCCACCAATAGTTACTCATGTCCTTGACTCATCCCTTCCTTTCCCTGTCTTGTGCACAAGTGTGAAAGCCCCATCTTGCTAAATGTCTGGAACGGTATTGTGTGGATTCTAATTCAGACACAGAGTCAGAACAATCAAGAAACATTTACTAAATTTTACATTTTACTGTATTGGATTTAATTCGTGTGTAGCAGCTTTAAAAACAACTAAAAATATATATATTAAACCATTGTCTGCCATTAATCTTAAATCTGGAGTGTAAACTTTTCATCAAAAAAAAAAAGATTTTATTTTTAAGAATTTATACACTATTAGAAACCACAATATTGCAATACTTGAAATATATATAAGTGATTTTCAGTGGTACTCATTTAGCTGATTTTTTTTTTTTCTTCTGGAAGATTTAGCTGTGTTCACTGTTGTTGCCATTTGTTTTGTCATTGGACTGCCAGGGCTGTAAATTAAAGCAGGATTAAAACAAAATGTGCAATTCTGTTCAAAAAACAATTTGGGCCCATTTTTTTGAATTATTCTGTTGAGCAACTTTTCTAACCCGGCAGGATCATCAACTCTAAGATTCGTAAGAGCCATGTCCAGATCATTTGTTTTTATGTTACTCTCTTCCAAGTTACAAAGTCTAAGAAAAACAAGCTCATCTTATCTGTTTTGTGGAGTAATCAAATTCTAATGAAGTGCTACAGTATTCCCGATCTGTTTCTCTCTCTATTCTTGTTCTCAGGTTGCCAATCTGAACCCGAAGGATAACTCCTACTCACTAAAGGACTTTATGTACCGTGAGGTCCAGAGGGACTGGCCAGGATACTCTGAGGATGAGCGGATTCAGCTGGACAGGACCCTGGCTCGGTAAGCACTCAGTCCGTTTACAATGGCAGAGAACAGACAGAAGAAAACAAGCCTGCAGAAGCAACTGGATTGATGAGGTAATAATAGTTTCTGGCTGAAGCTAATGTTTTGTGTCTTTCGCAGTAAACTGGGCCTGCCTGCAGATTCACTCTCATCCAGCAGTTCTCCCAAAGAACCAACATCGCCACAGGTATTAAAAAAAAAAAAAACTACTAATAATAGCAAATCAGTGAGTTATACACATGCCATGAAGATAATGTCATTCAGGCCATTTCATTTCAGGTCATTTCACTGTCACAAAAAAAAAAAAAGCTTCTCCAGAAGACTTTACAGGAGAAGGAGAAAAAATTATGGGAGTCATTGTAAAAACAATTTTCCACCCATATGCCATTTTGAAACACCTTTTATAGGTCCATTTATTATTATTAAATACTGACACAATTTTGAAAAAGCCAAATGTACATGATCTTAAGTCATGGAATTTAAAATGAGCAATTTTCAGGCCTGCATAAGTTATGGAAAAAAAAAATACCCAGACAGTTTTGGTAAAGTTATTCAAATATGCAAACTACAAATGTGTGTTTCCACTTATTGACAGAGAAAAGTAAGTCAAGAAATGTAGCCCTACATGATGGAGCTCTCAGCATCTGACACACATTTTATAATTATTGAAGATTGTATCAACTTTGCTTAAAGAAATGTTGTTTTAATCATTATAGTTTTAGTTCATGTTTGGTTTTATTTGGTTATCTACATGAAAATTTGCCTAAAAGACATGGAAAAGTCCTAAGAAAAAAGTAATGGAAATTTATTGGTTTTAAAGTCTATGAACCCTGCCAATGATTCTGTAAACGTGGAGATATAAGGTGTTTGCATTACACTGGCTACCTGCATACTTAACCACCATCCAACCAACCAACCCACTCACCATCCAACCCACAGTGTCTTGCAAAAGTATTCATACCCCTTAATCCCCCTTTTTCATATTTTGTCACCTTACAACCACAAACTTAAATGAAGTATTTCATTGATTATAATCAAATAAAAATCTAAAAAAAATGTCACTTAAAGCAAAAGTATTCAGCCCCCTTTTCTCTGAAACCCCTAAAGAAAATCCAGTGCAATCAGCTTCCTTCAGATGTCACTTAATTAGTTAATAGAATCCTGCAGGTCGGTGTAATTTAGTCTCAGTATAAATCCAGCTGTTCTGTGAAGGCCTCAGTGGTTTGTTAGAGTAACACTAGTTGAACAAACAGCTTCATGAAGACCAAGGAACTCACCAGACAGGTCAGTTATAGATAAAGATAAAGTTATAAAAACGTATCCCAAGCTTTGAGTATTCTAATGAGCACTACATGGAAAAAGTATTCTACAACTGCAAACCTACCTAAGACATGGCCACTGGCCAGAGATACAGCCTAGAGGACCATGGTCACTCTGGAGGAGCTGCAGAGATCCACCAACCCTTTTTTATTTTTTATTTTTTTAAATCCCTTCTCTCTCTCTTTCTTTAGAAGCGCCAGCCTGAAGGTGACTTCATTGACCCTCTGATGCCCAAGAAGCCACGTATCTCCCACCTCAGTAACCGAGGTGCACCCAGCTCGTCGGAGCGTCGCACACCTACGGAAGCTGAGGACAAGCGTTCCGCGCCGCCGGTTACTGCAGCCTGCCCTGGGCCCTCCTCCCAGCCTCCCGTCTCTCACCCCCCTTCTGGCTCTAACTCCAACTCCCCGAGCACGCCCGAGGGCCGCGGGACACAAGACCTGCCCCTGGACCAGAGCTCTACGTGTGGGGAAGAAGTAGAGCGCTATGCCCCCCGCACTCTGATGCCCAGTCCCCCAAGCCAGCCCAGCTTAATCTCTTCCTCCTCCTCCTCCTCCACCACAACAGTCTCCAGCTCCACTGTCCTCCCCACCTCTGCCATGTCCCCAGCAGCCAGCAGTAGCAAAAAGCCCAAAAAGAAGTCCAAGAAGCACAAAGAGAAGGAGCGGGAGAGGGAAAAGGACAAGGGGCGACACCGAGAGGACCAGGTCAGGGAGGAGGAGAGGAGAGAGGAGAGGTCCAGGAAAAGACCTCGCACTGAAGCAGAGGAGAGGTGTGCACCAGCCACCATGCACAGCCCTGCTTTAGACACGGAACTGCATAGTGAAGGTAGGTGTTGTGCATCATATCTGACCAATTGTTTAGAAAAGAGTTGCCCTTAAAACTTGAAACTGTTTTACATTTAGAAATCTGTATGTATTTTGTTTATTTCTTTTACTGTTGATTATGGCTCACAGCCAATGAAAACCCTAAAATCAGTGTATCAGAAAATTTGAATATTACATAAAACCAGTCAGTACTTTTGACCGTGTGGGCAGTGTGCCAAGTCCTGCTGGAAAATGAAATCTGCATCTCTATAAAAGTTGTCAGTAGCAGAGGGAAATATGAAGTGCTGTAAGATTTTGTGGGAAAACAAAACTGCTCTGACTTTAGACTTGATAATAAAACAAAGTGGATCAACACCAGCAGATGACAGACATGACTCTCCAAACCATCACTGATCATCAGTAAATTTTACATTTTATTTGAAAATCAAGGAAAGAGTGGAGAGAGACACAGTCCAAATCCATGTGGATTTCATTTTCCAGCAGGACTTGGCACATTGCCCACACTGCCAAAACTACCAATTGGTCTTCTGCGACACTGATTTTTGGGTTTTCATTGGCTGTAAGCCATAATCATAAAAAATGAAATAAAAGAAATAAACGCTTAAAATAGACCACTCTCTGTGTAATACATCTATATGAGTTTCACACTAGTATTGCAGAGGTTTGTAAATATGTAGCACATTTGATTAGCTGGCTCTAAAGGGTTAAGAGTAATCTAAGTAAGTGGTGAATCAGCAGCAGGAATTCCAGAGAAGGCCACATACAGTATCTCTGCTTCCTGTCTGAGTTATGTGGGTCATCAAAGCCAACAGACGTCACACCCATGATGACTACCTGCATATGTTTCAGGAAGTTTCACAGAACATCTACACTGGGTAGATTAGCACTGTTTTGGTTATATTCTTGTTTTTTGCCTATAGTATGAAGATTAACAGGTATTTATACAGAAAATGGATCTATACTTTACAAGAAACCTTTCTCCCTTCATCTGGAGCAGATTGATTTAGGATTTGAGTGCAATCAGGAACAAGAACATTAGTGACGTCAGAATGTACACATACTGTCCCAAAGCATTTCAACACTGGAATTGGAATGTAAAAATGTTTTAATATCCTTAATAAGGATAATAAAATAATAAAATAAAAATTCTAGCTCTTTCATGTTAATGGGCTCTCCTTTTATAGAGACGGATAATATTGAGCTGAGAAAAAACAAATTGTCGCCATGTCCAAATACTGTATGACAGCATAATTATAGTGAATTTAAACATGAGACCACTTTAGTTTCTGAATTTAGATTTTGCTATATATAGGTTTATGCCTGAGAAAAATGAACATTGTTGTTTTATTCTATAAACTACGAACATTTCTCCCAAATTCCAAATAAAAATAGTCATTTAGCAAATACTGGCATTTATTTGCAGAAAATGAGAAGTGGCTGAAATAACAAAAAAGATGCAGAGCTTTCAGACCTCAAATAATGCAAAGAAAACAAAGTTGGTTTAAGAGTCCAAAAATCAATATTTGGTGGAATAAACATGGTTTTTAATCACAGTTTTTATGCATCTTGGCATCATGTTCTCCTCCACCAGTCTTACACACTGCTTTTGGATAACTTTATGCCACTTCGGGTGCAAAATATCTAAAAATCACTGCACGATAGGAGTTCATTACAGGGTTCTGAAAGAAAAACAAGTTGCCTGTATATATTCTAACACAAGGCCTAACTGTATGCATATATAAACCTGCTCAGCTGTTTTATGTCATTTCTTTCTTTGTTCTCTCCATAGACAGAACAAGAAAATCTGACTTCACTGACCTTCCCACGCCGGTGATCCCTGATTACATAGCGTGAGTTGACTTTTTCTGGGGCTGATATGGTGCTAAGCTAGCGCGAGTTTGTACTATAAAGATTGTTGTTTTGTTCCAGACCAAAGTACTTTCAGTTCATTTTATCTGTACAAACTCTTCCCTCTGCCCTCAGAGGACATGCAGTGATGGTATTTTAATCATGTGACTCAAAGTTGCACAGAAGTTCAATGATAAATATGTGTGTGTGTTTTATTTTCTAATGCTCTGCAGTAAGTACACTGCGGTGGTGTCCACAGACCAGAGGCAGGGATACAAGGACGACTTCAACGCCGAGTACGATGAGTATCGCGTCCTTCATGCTCGCGTGGAGAGCATAACACGGCGCTTCACCCAGCTGGACACTCAGTGCAGGCGCCTCCTGCCTGGAACCAAAGAGTACCAGGTCAGAGCACAGTCTCACCGTGAACTAAAGCCCTGAAAGCTCTGTAACTGAGCCCTATTTGCTTCATGTATAATACAGAATGCTAGGTGGCTGTGCGTAAGAATGAAAGAGAGTACCTGCCAAGTCCCTGCACTCTAAACTGGGTCACTATTCAATTATTTTCAGTTCTCAGGTTATTTCTTCCCCGTATTTCACCTTTTTAGAGCTTAAGACTTAAACATTGTGGAACAGTTGGTGGAAATCAGAATTTGTCAGAGTGGCCTAGTTAACAAATTAAATCCTTCCTTTGTCAGGGTTCGTACGGGTGCCTAAAATCCTGGAAAATGCTTGAATTTTAACGGTCTGTTTTCCAGGCCTGGAAAGTGCTGGAATTTTTGAGAACGTGCTTGAAAATGCTTGAAATCCTAACTACAGGGGTTTGACAATGAAACTGAAACACCTGATTTTAGACCACAATAATTATTTGTCCTGACTGGCAGTTCTGGGGGAAACAGGAGAGTTGAGGTGCACATTGAATTCTGCCGTGATTTGATCAGCCGTGGTTTTATGTTTTTTGGATACAATCCGGGTTATCACCCGAACATCCCTTTCAGACAGCTTCCTATTACAGCGTCCACAGTTAATCCTGTTGGATGCCGTTCGTCCGTGACTCTTGATACATCACAAAGACTTGTGTAATCCATCTATATTGTATGAGTTCCACATTTTGAATGACTGAAATAAAGTAACTTTTCAATTCTATTCTAACTTTTTGAGATGCACTGATTAAAACCTGCAAATATGTTTTTCTTTTCGGTAGGAGGTGCATGAAGAGGTGCTGCAAGAATACAAGAAAGTGAAACAAGTGAGTATTGTTGTTGTTTTTAATCTAATTTCAGTTTTAATAATTTATTTTTAGAGCTAGAAACTTCTGCTTGGCCTATTACAGTGGTATGAAAAGTAATTTGGGCAAAAATACAAAAAAGAAAAAATGAGACCCCTTAAAAATGATGCGTTTCTTTGATTTTACCATCAATTGAAAACCTCTGGAATAAAATCAAGAGGAAGATGGATGATCACAAGCCATCAAACCACCAAACTGAACTGCTTGATTTTTTTGCACCAGGAGTAAAGCAGCATAAAGTTATCCAAAAGCAGTGTGTAAGACTGGTGGAGGAGAACATGATGCCAAGATTCATGAAGAAAACTGTAATTAAAAACCAGGGTTATTCGACCAAATAATAATTTCTGAACTTTTAGAAATTTGTAAGTTCTGTATCTTTTTTTGTTATTTCAGCCATTTCTCAATTTCTGCTCTAAAATAAAATGAAGGCTATAAATTACATTATTTTTATTTGGAATTTGGGAGAAATGTTCATTTTTAACATACCATATAGCAAAATCAGATTAACTGATTCAGAAACTCTAAATTTTTTTCCAGAGCTGTATATCATATAGCAGACGAACACAGTGATATTTAAGAAGTAAAATTAAGTTTATAGGATTTATAATGTGCAATAATTCTTGGGCACCACAAAAGAAAAATGACATCAATATTTTGTCCTGTAATATTGTTGGAGTTCCTTACAGTAGAACAGTGTCAGAGGAGAGTTAAACAAATTTAATCACGGCTGCATGAGCTTATAGCTGTATTCAGTCACAGACTCGATCATTGTGTGGAAATCTATTGGATGCATAATTGAACATATAGTTAAAATTTGATTGCATGTTCTTTTATGTCTCTTTCTGTCCAAAGCACAATCCAAACTACCACGAGGAGAAGCAACGCTGTGAATATCTGCACAACAAGCTGGCCCACATCAAGAGGCTCATTGCTGACTTTGACCAGCGGAGGGCGCAGTCCTGGCTTTAGGTGGGGCAGACGAAACAAAACAAGACCCTGCAGCCAATCAGAGCTCTCCAAAAACCTCAAGAAAGACCACCACAGCCAGAGGGAGCGAGGGGATCAAACAACCTGATTTTTTTTCTTTTTTTTTTCTTTTTTTTTTCCTCTTTTATTCTTATTAAATGTCCCTTCTGAGTTTTCCCTTTAGTGTTCCTCCTCACTCCCTGTCACCCTGTGTGTTTTACAAGTGTCTACATTTCATTCATCATTCGTCCTCCCCTCTTCCCTTCTTTCCCTTTTCCCTTCTTTTTCTTTTTCTTTCTTTCATTATTTTTTTCCCCATCCCTTCCTTTTTTTTTTCTTTTTTTTTTTTTTCCTTCTCTTTTTTATTTCAAGTGTTGTTCCTCCTGACCACTCATTTCCTCCGCTGTTTAAGAGAAGGGCGACACTACTCTTTACTCTTCTCTCCTGCGATCAGTGATGTCATGCATGTCCGGAGGACGTCTTACGCTCAAGCCTTTTTTTTTTTTTTTTTTTTTTTTTTTTTTTTTATATTATTATTATTTTCCTTTTTGTTCATTTTGAAGGAACTATTAAACGACAAAAAAGGACAAAAAACGACAAAACAGAAGAGAATTAAAACATTTTTCAAAGCAAAGAAAATATTATTATATCTATACCTACCTGTATTTAAAAGAGGAAAAAAGGAAGATCTATTTATTTTGAACGGAAGCAAGAGGAGGAGGAGACGTACGACTTGCGATTTACGATTTATCATTAGATAAATCCACAGATGATGAGATGATTTAATTCTAAGGTTTAGGTTCTTTTTTTTTTCTGGATGCAATGCAATACCGGGGGCCTTACAATACAGTATGTATTTGACTTCCTGAAGCCTTTTGCACAGGGGCGGCTGAGCCAGTGCACGTTAAAAGACCGGGGTGGGGTTGGGAGGGGTGGATTGGGGTGCGGGAAGTGTGCGAATCCAGGAGCCATGAGCTTCCCTTCCTGCCGGGACCCAGCTTTCAGCAGTATTCTTGCTCACCGTGCAAATGGTGCCTTAATGTGTTAGTTTACACACACAGCGATGTGGAGTCTGACAGGCTCCCAGGGGCCCGGGGCAGCAGCGAGGGGGGACACGAGTGCGACCTAGTGAAAGGTCTCGCGCGCGCACATATACGTGGATGGTGTGTGTGCGTGTGTGTGTGTATGTGCTTTCGTAAAAAAAAGGTGCATGGGTGCATGCACATGCATTTGAGTGAGTGAGAGAGAGAAAGCACGAGAGAGATATAGAGCTATATTGAGGGATCGTAAGTGTTTATTTTTTTGAGATGAGAGGGTGTATGATTAAATGAGTGAGAGTATGTGTGTGTATATGAATGTGTGATTTTTTTTTTTTGGGGGGGGGGGTCAGATTGGAGGGGAGGGGAAGGGAGGGGGGTGGATGTGAATAGATATAAATACATTAAAAAAAAATAGAAAATTAAAACCAAAAAAAGCTGCTATAGTCTTTGAACAGCCAGAGCACTCAGGATCAACCTGGCTAGTGTTACATGTTCTTAATTTTGAGTGGAAGGACGGTGGAGAAAGAACGGATAGAGTGCTTTTTTTTTTCTTTCCACAGCGCCGTAAAAAAGACAAGGTACTGTTTTAAAAAAAAAAAGAAAAGAAAAAGAAAGATCTGAGACAGACCTGTTATGATTTCAGATGTCCTTCTTTATGATGATGATGACTATGATGATTTATTATTATTATTATTATTCCATGAGTTTCAAAGAGTTATTTATGACTTTAGGAATAGCAATGTATGTTTTATTTTGTTTTTGTTTTTGTTTTTTTTGTTTCTAAATTAAGAAAAACGGAAATTTGCTGATTTACGTTCGAAGTGCACGGATGGAAACCGATGGGTAGAAGTGATCAAATAAGTATACACCGGTCTTTTTCTTTTCATGGTATCCGTAGTGAAGCGATGCTTAAAGTTTAAGGGAAACATTTATGCATTATGTTTACAAAACCTGTGTTAGAATGTTTTGCCAAAAGGAAATCAAATATTGTTTGGATGATTTGGAATAAATGACATAGACTATGAGTTTAGCTTCTTTCTGTCGGACATTTAATACAGTTTTACTCTCCGCAAACATGATGGCTGTGTTCCAAAGCTTAGGCTGTAGTCAAGGTCCTATTAATACTCATGAGAAGCAAAGTGAGGCCTATTGGACATGCATTTGGAACAACTGAACAAATTGAAGATTTGTGTTGAGATTATGTTGCGTCACAAAGTCTGTTTTTTTTTTTTTTTATTTCTTCACAAAAACTAATTAAAATGAGAAAAATTAACATTTAAAACTCTCTCCAATTGTTGTGGTGCTGTTTTTCCATTTTTCCCTTTGAGTTTTAGCGACTGAGGGCAGTAAAAGATGCTTTTTTTTCTTTTCTTTTCTTTTTTTTTGGTGATTTTCTCAGCTGTACACTATGTAGTAATTCCTAAGTAATGCAGCCTAGGCTTTGGAACACGCAGCTCAGAACATCCTCGATCGCTTGTGCAATCTTCTGTTCACCTCACCCAGGTTATATCTGCGAATGCGTGCACTGTTGGTTCAGGCTCTAGTCCTCGAGTCTAATTCGAATCTGAACTGAATCCGATCACTACAGCCCTGTGCGAAGTCTTACTGGATGTATTGGGAGATGCTTGCTCTCGTTCTTTGATCCCGTTTCTTATTCCTTGTCCTGTCTTGAGTATTACCTCCACAGATCGTACACTACTAAAGTGTGGAGGATGAGAGATGTGAAGATAAGCTGACTGTCGGGTTAATCTTGCTGTAGTTCATCCAAACCATGCGGAAAGGAATAATCCAGCGTATTTTAATCCTAATTTCTCTCTGCTGCTTCTGGAGGGTGCTGCGGCGCCTTGGGGTGCTGTTGGTTTGCACATAAGGCCCAGCCTATAATATCATTCAGTGGGAAAGTTCTTTATTGTAAATGTACACTGACATGCCAAATATCATGGGATATAAACTGTACCATCCATCAGGCCTCACTATCAGGTCTCACTCTAATTCTAATTCTAAAAGTTCAACATCAATCACAGAATAACACTTACAACTTAAAGCATTTTTATACCTCTGCTTTATAATTTTTTTTAGTTCAGTTAAAATCTTTTTTTTTTGTCAACAGGAGAAAAAAGTAGGCTAAAAGCAGGCAAAATATTTTCTCAACAAATGTAAAAAATCATGCCATAAACTCTACACAAATATGTGTTAGTCCAGAGCACAGAACCTTCTTCCTGTATTTACCTTCCTTCTAGCTCCGCCCCAGACAGCTCTGACCAATGAGCAGTGAGAATGTTCTCACATAAGGTTCTGTGATGTGTTTTGGTGAGGTTTTTTTTTTTTTTTTTTTTCTCCCCCATGTGTGAAAACAAAACAAACCAACCCTGAATGAAAAATGCTTTAGTATAATACATTTTAAACAAAAAAAAGACCAGCACAAACCTACTATAGATGTGAAATCAATTTACACACTGCTCTCCCATGAGTTTTGGCATGTCAATGTATTTCTTATATAAGGTATAAATCTTATATAAATCAGATTCAACAGTATGGAAGCCCATTCCCGCCACCTAAAAAAAAATCAATCCAGCACATTTTTTTTTATTATTATTAGTAGTAATATGTAAGTAAACTGCTATCTCATTATTTTTGAGATCGTATCTCAAAATAATGATCTACCATCTCAATATTTTGTGATAGTCAGTTTAAAGTAAAAAAATTTTTTTTTTTTCCCTAAAAAGCAATCACACTTGCTATTTCAAAATAATGACTAAGTATCTTAGTTTTTTTGTTGTTAATTTTAGATAGCGGCAATGGGCTTCCATACAACAGATTATTTCGTAGAAAAATTTATATTGACAGACAAGTATTCCTATTAGACCCACCAAGTGTCGCCCACTGTGGTTTGACGTCTAATGGTCGGACACTTTGAAGTCGTCCGCAGAGAAACAGATAAATGCTGTTCTGTATTTGGATGTGTTCCTGATTTGGTAGTCTGAGGCAGTTCTCAGCAGATGGGATGTGTAAGCTTCTTCCTTAGGGACTGATGCTATCTTTCCATGCAGCTCGGCAGAGTGCGCCGGTGCCTGAGCGAAAGTGCTTTTTAATTTTTCTTCCCCTCCCTCCATCCATCCATCCTTCCTTTCCCTGGATAATTACATTAGTCTGGTGTCCGAGAGTTAGATCAGGCAGAGACAAACGACAAAGCCAAACACATGTGATGGTTAATTAGCCGAGTCCAGCAGCACTTTATCTCTCAGCCCTGTAGCCTGATCCCTCCATCCTTCCCTGCGAAACGCAGTGCAGATCATCTGGCCGTCGTGTTCCTGTAATTGTTGGCATTGAGAGATGTAGGATTGACTGGCTGTCCCTTCAGTGAACTTGGCGGGTGGACTTGGTGTGTGCACTATGTGTAAGTGTAAGTGTTTGCTGGGTTGGTTGGTTAGTTGGTTAATGGTTGGGTGGGAGGAGAAGGAGAGAGAGGACAATTAGCAATTAGGCATTCTCTGATCCGTACAAGCACATAAAACACAAAACTACAACAATAAACATTTTAAACTGCGCTTTTTTATTTTTATTTTTTGGGACTGTGGTCTTGAATGGCCTAGACTTAATTCCATTACCCTTTATGAAGAGACCATTGAATAATGTCTGTGACACTAACTGTTGAAGAGAAAGGAAGAACGATGTGTTGGTTTCGGCATGCGTCAGACAGGAAACGTGCAAAAGCAAAACTAAGTGTTGGAAGAACCTCAGCAGAACACTGTCCTCTGTTGATTTGATGGTGCGATGGGGTTTATTCAGATTGTTCTAGAGTATTTCCAACCAATGCATTATTATCAGTTCAATAAAATGTGAACCTGACAAAAGCAATGTGTGTGTTTGTGTGTTTGTATGTTTAGATTTTATTTGTAGGCTTGGCTTTGACTCACTACCAGAAGGGCAATCCTTAAAGCAGACTTCATTCAGCCTGAAGTCAAGTCTTAAGTTTCAGAGCGCTGAGGGATGGCCAATTCCTATTGGTCAGTCCTCAACTTTAGGCTTGAGTTATCTATGTACCTATTTGAGAAACCCAGTTTATATCAACGTTGAGGCCAATAGAAATACTGGATTGCGGAGAAAATACCACCGGTTGTAATAAATTAAATAAATTCAGTTCAAAATGTGAAACTGATACACAGCTCTGGGGAAAAAACGAGACCACCCTAAAAATGATGAGTTTCTTTGACTTTATCAAACTGAAAACCTCTGGAATATAATCAAGAGGAAGATGGATGATCACAAACCATCAAACCACCAAACTGAACTGCTTGCATTTTTACACCAGCAACTATATAAAATATGAGTTTCACATTTTGAAATGAATTACTGAAATAAAGTAAATTTTCAATGATATTCTATTTTTTTTTTTTTAGATTTATTAAGAAACATAATACATTTGTATAGCTGCCCACATGTCTAGATAGCTGTATCTGTAGCTGTAACTATGCAATGTAGAGTGTTCTTCAATAAAGCTGAGCTATCAACAATATGGCAGAAATAATTAATAAAGTATTGCTAGCTTTATTTACTCATATTATGTAAATAATAAATGGCTTTAAATATATGCAATTCTGTCTAGTTAATATCAAATCAATATCAATTGAAGGAATAGTTAAACCTATTAATAAACTACATTGCTGTTATCATTACACAGCCTGTCTGATTGGATATTATTCTTGTTCAGAAAAGTACAAAAACTTTTTCAAAGCTTTTAATGTAATTTCCTGATCATTCTATTAATATATAATCAAACTCCTGATCACTCCACAGCAGAACAGACTGAGATCAGTCTTTCAGAGAGTTGATTGCTTGTGCTTCATGCTGACCCTTTCACCTCAAATTGCTTCACCATGCAGTAAAAGTACAGATTTTGACCTCATTATCTGATCGCACGTGGGCAGGGCTGTTTGTCCTGGTTAAAGTGTGTGATGACCACGTGACCATGTGGGAATGCTTTCCACTCACTTCAGAGTGCAGTAAACAGGTATAATGGAATGCTTTCCGGTGAAATGGACATTGTTCAATTGACAACAGATGTTCCTCTGGTGAAACCATTCAGAAGTCTTTTAGGATCAGAGTCATTTCTGTGTGTGTGTAAAGACCTCTTAATAAAATAATTTATATGCATTTAATTGCACTCAATTATTTTAGTTTAACGCAGTACTGTGTAAAATGGTATGCTAAAGTGTTGCTAATTGGCAGTTGCTATCATATCTGAGGTGGTTGCTAAGTTATACCAAGTGTTTGCTAAGGTGTAGCTAACTGGGGGCTAGGTGACTGCTATCATATCTGAGTTGGTTGCTAAGGTTTTCCTCGAAAGATGATAAGGTACTACAGGTTGTTGCTAATGCTAAGGAGTCGCTATGCTATCCCAGGTGGTTGCTAAGGTGTTGATAGAGAGTTGTTATGAAATCCTACATAGTTGTAATTATTAGTGGTTGTTATGGTGTTGCTATGGTTTATCAAGTGGTTGCTAATGTGTTGGTATTTCTTTGCTAGGTGGCTGCTAGCATATCCCAGGTGGTTAATAAGGGGTTGTTAGGTGGTTGCTGGCTTGTTGTTACAGTTTATATGGTATTTCAGGTGGTTGCTAAAGTGTTGCTAATTAGTTAATGCTAAGCATATCTGAAGTGGTACTTAGGTGTTGGTAGGCAGTTTCTAAGTGTTTGCTAAGGTGTTACTACGAAGAAGCTATGGTACTACAGGTTGCCTCTAAGGTATCCTAGATATGGTTGATATGTGGTTGTTATGAGGTTGCTATGGCTTATCAAGTGGTTGCTAAGGTATTCCAAGAGGTTACTATAATATCTGTTGTGGTTGCTAAGGTGTTGCTAGGAAATTGCTATCATATCTGAGGTGGTTGCTAAGGTGCTGCTAGGCAGTTGCTAGGATTTTTTCAAGTGGTGGCTAAGGGGTAGTTAAGTGGTTGCTAAGGTATTCCAGTTGAGAGCTATCATATCTGAGGTGTTTGCTAAGGTGTTCATAGGCAGTTGCTATTCTATTCAAGGTGTTTGCTAAGGTGCTGCTAGGCAGTTGCTATGATTTATCAAGTGGTTGCTAAGGTATTCAAGGTAAGAGCTATCATACCTGTGGTGTTTGCTATGATGTTTATAGGCAGTTTCCATGTTATTCAAGGTGTTTGCTAAAGTGCTGCTAGGCCGTTGTTAGGATTTATCGAGTGGTTGCTAAGGTATTCCATGTGTTTGCTACTGTGTTGCTAAGCGGTTGCTATAATATCTATAATATCCTAAACTCCACAACTTATCCCAAAAATACTGGATGGAGCTCCATCATTCAGGAGAACAGAGATCCACTGATCCACAGCTCAATACCGGGGGGCTTTATACCCCTCTAACCCACGCCCAGCGTTAGGCATGGTGCTAATATAAGTATGTCACAGTAAAATACAGATTTTACTTTCGAATAGAAGATCAGTGTGTGGGAGGAAGAGGAGGAGGAGGAGGTGAGTCAGGGATCAGGGCAGCGGTCGTTAGGAGGAAGTAGCAGAAGGGAACGCCCCTCTGGTAGCTAGTGTTCAGAGTGGAGAAGCTTCTTTACTGGCCGGTGGAACAGCAGGAGAACAGCAGCAGCAGCAGCATGGCTCAGGAGTTTGTGAAAGCTAAGATCCAGGGGGATAAAGTGGTGGTGTTCCTGAAGCCCTCGTGCCCTTACTGCGTTACAGCCAAAGACGTTCTCTCCAAGTACAAGTTCAGAGCTGGACACCTAGAGATGATCGATATCAGTGGCCGGAGCGACATGAGCAGCATTCAGGACTTCCTGCAGCAGATCACTGGAGCTAGAACTGTGAGTAGTTTAACTGTGTGT